>NW_010528025.1:0-17763 GCF_000687285.1 Phaethon lepturus
CTCACTCCTCTCTCCGGCTGCAATTGCGCAGGTTTTCTCCCCCCTCCTTAACCACATCACCCCAGAGCGCTGCCACCATCACTGATGGGCTCGGCCTTGGCCTTGGCCGGCGGGGGGGGTCTGTCTTGTAGCCGGCTGGCACTGGCTCTGTCAGACACGGGGGAAGGTTCTGGCAGCTTCTCACAGAAGCCACCCCTGTAGCTCCCTGCTACCAAAGCCTTGCCACGCAAAGCCCGTACACACGGTGATGGTAGATTCCTCAAGCAGGTGAGGACAAAAGACTAGGGATCCATTTTCTGGAAATCTTATTTAAAAGCCCCATTGTGTCACTCCTGGAATGAAAGCCTGGAGCTAACATGGGCACCACAAATACTAGACGAGAATCACAGTACCTCCATCTCCCACTGTGTCAAATAAATCTCAGTCTCTTTTTTTCTATCAAGTCTGGAGAAAACATCAAGAGATGAAAAGGTGTAGAGAAAGCAGATCCTTGGCTTTCAGTTTCAGAACAGAGCATGCCGGGCTGAATTTGAAAGGAGTACAGTGGTGTTACACCCATGCCGTGCGGTCTCTGTGGGCTGTGTCTCAGCCACTATCAGCCTGCTGGCTGCAGCATTAGTTCCCCTAGAACCCACTAGGTCTTCTCCTGATCCCTCCTTCCCCATCTGTTAGAGACACATGTATTTTCTTCTAAGAAAAGCAATGCGTGAGTTACAGTTTGTCACTACAGTTAAACTGTAATTCATTAGTTTTCTGTTGCATTCATACAGTACCATCAATTTAGAGAGGGCACCATGGACACCATCTAATGTTTCGACCGAGTTTTGAGTGAGTTTCTTCATTGCCAACTCACTCTTTGAGCTATGCTGCCTCTCTAGTCTCTCTCTCTCTCATAAAGATTTTAATACAAAATGCTGACACAAGGAATGTCTTTGGAAGAGATTAATCAGGCATGAAAAGGAGTATAGGAACAGGTATAGATGGATCCTTCTGTAGCTATTGCTATTACACTAACATTATTAGATGTCGAGTGTCTTCAAAGATCCCATCATTAGAAAGTCTAGATCTTCATTTGTTTTTTTGCTGTTTTCCAAGTAAACTATGAAGGAAGCCTGCAAGTTGTTAGTATAATGGAGACTACTAGATGTTCCTCTAGGAAAGGAAGATCTTATAACTTGAATGAAAGTCAGAAAAGAATAAAAGCTAAAAGACAGGTCAAACACATTCAAAGACAGGACAGAAGGGGAATCGCACCCAGCACAGCACTTCAGAACGACAGGTAGAGACCATCTGGGGTACAGGGAACTCTACAAAGAGACGACGGAGAGGCGAAGAAGCAAGGAGTATTTTCTGCATGTTGCTACTTACAGAAAATGGTACTTCAGAAATAAAACTTTTACCATTGTCTGTGGTTCATCTTTCTAAGATGCTGAAGGATGTACTTTTAAGGCTAGATTACAAAGGCAAAGGCCATAGGGGAGGTAGTCTAAACATGTACTTCGGTGAGGAAGGACTATGGGTTTGTACCTTTTTCTTGACTGGCTTTGGTGTACCAAGCCTGGTGATTTCCAGTGGAAATTTTTCGGTGTACACTTATATGTGCTCTGCCATGTATGTGGCAATATAATATGAATTTCATGTATTTAGTTAAGGTGTTAGTGCAAACTGTAACCTGAATTGGGGATCTTATCAAACTTCTGTTGCAGGCTGGCTATTTTCGCAAGTTTTGTAGAAGCTTAATTATCTTTAGGACTTTAACCTTTATATCAAATTCTGGGACAACAGACAGACTGACATGCGCGTGAACAGTATATTGACAGTGTGATAGAATATAAACTTTGTTTCTGGAGGAAACAAAGAATCAGTCTCATATGGTACAAATATGCCAAATAAGCTACAAATCCACTGACCCAAAACACCCTTCTAATGGTCAATTAATTTTATGCATGTTTAATAACTTTATTCCTAATCTTATTATGGAATCTTATTAATTAGTTTTCTAATAGTCTGTTATTAATGTGAATTCTATGTAACAACTTACTCCTCCTCTCATAGTTTGAATTGATTTGTGCTTTCTTTTGTGCTGCTTTCTTACGTAAATTATTGACGAATGCTTTCTGACCTACCTTCTGGTCTTCCTCCACAGCCTGAAGGCTTTAGGTTACTAAGCCATACTTGGTAGCTCTGGAAACTGCAATTGCTTTTGCTTACGTCATGATGCTGCTTAAACACTCCTGTTGCTGCAAGAGACCACTTTTATTGCCCGATGAGTCAAGTGTTTAGATCATCATGGTTATGAAACCACATTGTATAATGACTGGACAAGTAGCTTATATTTACTCTGACTGGACTGTAATATGCAGAATGCCAAAGTACATTGTCCTTCTCATGGCCTTATTTATTTTGCTTTGTAAAATGTTGAAGCGCACAAAGGATTCTGCCAAAAGCAACTCTTCTCTTCTCCTAAGGAGTTCTCCTTGGATTTCTTATAAAGACTGTGGACAGACGTTGAGTGAACTCAGTGGGTCAGGCCCCAATAAAGAGCAATACAGTAGAGGAATGAACATTTGTTTTTCCTCAAGGCATCTTGAAAGAATTATTTTTCAAGAACAAAAGACACAAACACATAGTATTTAGTGCCTTGATTATCAAAGGCTTGTGATCAGAGGAAATATGATTAAGTAACTGAGGAAACCACCTCAGAAAAAGCCCACAGTAAAAAAGATCTATTGAAACAACATTTTATGGACATTCGCTGTGTGTGCTTATGGCACTATATCAATAAAATAATAACCTAAAAGGAGATGTCCCCCATTTGCAAGAAATATAGACAGTGTTCTAAAGAGACTTGTGTGTATAATAAAAGGTAATGTGTGATGGCACACAATATATTCAACAGAAAGGCTGAAAATAAATCCTGATACCCTTATTTTACTTTTCAGCATTTGTCTGCACATTTCTGAATATTATTAAAACGGGGTATCAAATTGTATTTATTTCTCTACAAGCCAGCAGTAATGAAATTCACATCCTCTTCTTTTCCCAACTGTTCCTACAAATGGCATGAGAAGGAGATATGGGTATGTCTGATGTACTTTGCCTTGAAGTACACTGGGCTTCAGTGCTGTGACTGGGCCTCCTGGGTCTCTGGAAGGACATACACCGTAACAATAGAAAAGCCCAGCAGATGCCCAGGAGTAGAGTTTCTTCTCTTCTGCGTAATGATATGGCCTACCGGTCAAGGCGCTGCTGATATGGCTGGGACTCTTCTTCACATCTCTGCTTTCAGGGCAGGGTTTGTGAATGAGGTTTTGCATGCAGCTACGTTTCTCTCTTGGTTTATTATCTCAGGGTTAAAACTCACATCTGTCATTTCCATGTTGAGTAGGAACTACTGAAAGCTCCTTGTCTGTGTCATACATCAAGAGGGACAGGCTTCCACTCTGGGGAAATCTGGAAGGCAGAATTATCTACTACATCCTGGGGGCCCTTCTAAGTTCTCAGTGAAATTGGTATTTTTACATTACGTGCAGTCAGGACCTCCGAGAGACTGATTATTTTCTAAAACGTGAGGTCTTTTTATCTTCTAAATATTTGTTTGGATATAGCAGTTGTGTGATATAGAATAACATTGGCTTTGCTGAAGTGAATATAGACTTACAAAAGCACTAATGAGCCTAAACTCTATCCTATCTTCCCATGTTAAAAGCTTCCAGGCATCTACCTGGTACTTTTCAAGGGATGTTTTTCTGACCCCCGCCATGTGGCAGCTGACCTAAAAAACTACAAAGAAGTAGAACCCAGGTTATAAAGCGGTACTGTGATTTCAAAAAAACGCATCCTGCATATAAGGGACAGCCAGTATCCACAGCCTCCTGTCCTAGCCAGTGAGCAATTCTGCCTTTCTTTGGCTTGAATTTGTGCAGTTTAGCTGCTTCTGACATTGGGAATTCACTGCCTCACCTGCAAAAATCATCTTCTGGTGTAGATTTCTCCTATGCTGGACATGGGAGGCCAAGCAGCATAACAAATTCGGAAGGAGAAAAAAACCCTTAAAATGGAAAGCATCCTGCTGCATATTGGATTAATGTGCTGTCAAGAACTATATGTGTCACTGCATCAGAAACAGAGAAAATAGAAATACAGTTTTAAAAAAATCAGCCTGTGGTATTTTCCTTTTTCTAACTTTACTGCAGGCTCTTCAGTCATGGAGAGCTGATCAGTCTGTTTTTCATATTTCCATTTTTGCTGGAAGATCAGTATGTGTGAACCTTCTTCCAGCGCAGGAAACTTAAAATGGGCTTCCAGCAAAGCACGATATTGTTCTTGCTTGGCCATGCAGGGAGTCACTGATGGAAAAAAATGAAAGCTGCCCGGCCCTCTGAAGTGTCACCACTCTTCGTTACAACAGATTGTTCTGTCAACAAACTAAAAGTCATGATACAGCTATAGGAAAACTCCACCAGTTTCTGGAGGCATAAATCAAGTGCCCGGATATGTAGATACAATGATTGCTCTAATTTTGAAGTCTGGGCTACTCTGTGTCTCCAACCCCTTGAATTTAAGGGGAATGGCACAATAAAGAGAGAAGCGCCCTCCTCACGGGAGGCATCCAGCCACTTATATCGACAAGTCAAAAGCCCCTTCTCAAAAGGGGACCAAGGGTGGAAAAATCCCATAGTGTTGGGATGGTGGCTGGTTGAATACCATGTGGTCAGTCTCCAAAAATCTAAAAAATATGCTAGCCCGACCTCTGTGTGCTTCAGGAAACATTATGCTGATCTGGCTGACCTGCTGCTTCACACCTCTACCTTCTGCAAATAAGATTATGTGCAGCCCAGTTAAAGCTGAAAGCCTCAGATTTCAGTCTTTTTTTTTTTTTTTTGAAATCTGATTTGAAAATATGATTAATATTTTCTTTTAAAGGACAGAGGCTATATTTTTTCACACTTAAACGCACAGAAGACCCCCTTTTTTTTTTCCCAAACAGTAATAATAATTAATAACATCTCTTCAGGCAGAAAACATGCATGGAAAATCTTTATGATAAACATTTAGAAGGTTATTAGCATGATAAAACAGGGGAATATGACTGAAATATTTTCAGCCCTTACATAGTGCTGTTGAATACATCGTACTATCCGTCTTTGTATTTCTTCATATGCACAGACTTATAAGACATAACAATTCTTTAGTCATATAAATATGTATATATTATATATATATTTTGTTCATGCTATATTTTAAATATTGAAAGCTCTTCCATGAGTTAATATACCTCACTGCATACCAAAATAACTTTTTATCACACTTTTTCACAAGTGCACAATTTTAAAGGTGAAGTAGGTGGAAATACTAACGTTAAGCAACCTCTCAAGAAGTCTTTATCTGTTTTTACCACTGACAAAGCAAGGGATTTAAGCTTCACCTTAACTGACACATAAACACAATTATTTACAACAACATTAAAGAGCGATAGCGGAGAAACCTCTGTAATGCCTTTCAATGATCTGGTGTAGAGTTTAACAACAGAATAATAACCTGGAACTGGGAAGTTTATTAGTAGACGTAAAACTGTTGATTCCCTCCTAAGGCTGCTGTCAGCGTATGTAAAGCATAACAAAAAGAGCCCTTCTGAAAAAATAAAAACAGATTCTTCAGCAAGCGCCGAGAGATTACTTGTAGCTACCTATGTCAGCAAATGTTGCCATTTCAAACCGAATGAATTGTTCTTCTACCTCTAGTAAATAATGATTGAATTTTGCACTCGCAAAATTTATTTTGTCTTCCAGTATCTGCCTGGAAAGGTTTTTTTCTCTTTCTTAATGATGAAACTTTAAATACTTTTAAATAATAGAAGGGAGAAAGAATCAAGGCTATGCTTATCTTTTCTAATGCAGAGCTGCAGTACTATACTTACCAGCGCTGCCACGGAAACAAACAGAAAATCTGTGGAACAGGGAGATCAAGACTGATCCCTACCAGAAAAGGTAACAAAACCAGTCTTAGCAAAGGTATTTTTGGCAGAGCAGGAATATCCATTTGACTGTATGCTTTTCAGTTGTCTTTATTTTTTTCCTAGTATATTTTTCTTTATCATCACCCACTTAACCTCCAGAGTGTTGTCTTCTGATTCTGCTCTCACTTTTGACCTCATCTTACCTAATTCATGTGTTTTGTTACTTTCCATTACTAGAGATGTTGGTTCGGCATATTCATCATATCCTCAAACCCTACTGAAATCCCAAACTAAAAGGTGTGGATGTGCTTAACTACCACCCACATTGGGAACCAGAAATGAATCAGAGCTAGATGTAGGGGCTAAAACAGCCAGCTTTCAGTCTTTCCAAATGTGCAAAGCAGATATTCCTATCTAAAATTCAGACCACGATGCACCTTGCGGCTTAGCGAGAGGTGCACGTCTTCAGTCGTTACTGAGATTTCCACATGCAATACCTTGACTGCAAATTTAGAAATTGCTTTTGAAAGTTAATCTTATTTAGCATGAAGAAATGCTATGTTTTAGCACAGATACTGCAGTGAGACAAACAGCTGATTCTGCAGGCAGCACTTTGAAAGTACAGTATTGGCAGTTATAAAAATCTTGTTTTGACTTGTAAAGTGAGAAACTTGCTCTGGACGTCACTGAGAGAGAATAAATATAATAAACCAAGATGTTATTTATATACTGTCACTTCTCTGACCACAGCCACACATTAAAAATGAGACTTCAGGATAAAGAACATCCAAAATACTACATGAAGTGATACATCTACAATACATTACAGGGAAAAATTGACTTTATTAGAAAGATATGTGCTTTGATCAGTCTTAATGAACCGTACATGAAAAGTATGGATTTCACAGAAATGATGGAAACCACAATGCTGGAGGAATGTAATAATGTGTCAGGCTTTTTGCCACACACACTCCTCACTTAGCAGAAAAGTAATGACTTCTATGGCTGGAAACTGTTACTTTAAGATTATTATTTCTGAAGTGCTATTAATTACTCCTAATAAAGTTGTTTTACTGTGGACACAAGCAAACCAACCACTTCATTCTCTTCTTTGGTGGGTATATTGCTCCCTGAGCTCTGAAACCTGCAATACAGCTACAGTACAGCATCCCCAGAGTGCCAAGTTAAATGAGTCTTCCCACAAACTTGTACCAATTGATTAATCAGTTTTCTTAATAATCACTTGCTTTCACTATGAACACAATGTTAGAAAACAAGCAGTCTCAGAACACTGGATTAAATTTGCCTCTCTGAGGGCACAAACGTGATGTTTCATACTGCTGGGAAAGCATTTGCTCTGCAAAAAATGTGGATGCTGATATTGCTCTGTCCTACCCTATGTTTTCCAGTAAATGGCAAAATTTAAGTATATCTGCAGCTCCTTGTCAAGAAATACTGCACACTAAAAATATTACTGCACCTCAAATAATCGACCTTCATTTTCAGCTCATATATTGTACACACCAACTAATATTTACCCCAATTTTATTCAAAACCCTTGACCTATTTCTTTTGAATTTCTTGACCTCTTCTCTACCACTGACGTGATCTTTCTCCAGTAGACACCTCCTTAAACTGCAAGGCTAACCGCAGAGTTTGTACCATCACTGACACAATTCTGAAGGGTTGATGTGAGTCTCAGGTCTTCTCATCATTGCCCTGATGGCCACAAAGCAATTTACCCGTGTGCTAACTCTGACTCCATTTTTAGCCAGTACGTGGCGTTACTGACCTCCAGGCGTGCTTCCACAGCTTTGCAGAGCAGAAGCAGGAACATTCCCAGGGGCCGATGTCCTTATTCCAGAGTTCAGCACCACCGGTGTGAGCAAAATAAAAGCCTTTGGTGAATTCACTAAGATGTTTCTCAACTTCTGGCAAACCTTGTGGCAAAAGCAAAAGGGTGTTTAACACTGAAAGGCAAGGCTTAAGAAAACAGCTATTGTCTCTCAAGATAAAGGCTGACAACTGAATCAGTGAAACATAGTTATCTTCTATTTGGCTTCAAGGTGAGTTCTTCAAGCCTTTCAGGTAATACATTTTCTTAATTTTAGTCTGACAGTGTCATGGTTTAGCCATATCACCATTATTCTCACACCAACTCCAAAGCACAGCACTATACCAGCTATCGGGAAGAAAAAAACTAACTCCATCCTGGCTGAAACCGGACAGACAGGAAAGCTGATCTGCTCTAACAGCACTTCCAGTAAAAGGGAGAATCCTGTTGTCCCCCTTCCTTTATTCCCTTTTTCTTCCTCTCCTGCTTTTGGCTTTATCATTGTGTCTTTTTCCCTCAGACTGGCTGGACTGCACATCTAAGCTTCTGAGGCAGCTCACCAAACTATCAGAAAACCAACCCAGCAGTAGAATCTAACCCATAGCAGATAGAAGTGAATCACTTCCATGTGAAGCTGGTAAGGAAAGTAAAAGACTTGGCTATATCAGCGCAAGAGAATTGCTTTCATTCTTCACGTTTTTATTTATTCTCGTATGTGTCTGTGTATATATAATGTTAAAGCAGTTCCTCTATCATAGTCACTTGTCATTGATTGTCCGTCTCACGTTATGATTTCTCCACTTCTTCCAGGAATAGTTCAGAGCACAACTGTTTCACATTTAACAAACGTTCAGGCCCCTCTACGAAAAGCTAACAGCTCCAGGATTCAGTCCAAACAAGCAACCAGAGGCCCAGGTTTTGTGAAGAAGCTTGAAGGTGGGTAGCTTAACCATCACAGAAGTGCAACAAAGAAGTCCTCTTCGTGTTGTTATTGGCTTTTGCCTCATGGAGATCTCCGTAGCTATCAGATAATCTAGCTATCAGATAATGAGTGTCCCTGCTATATATATAAGCATATAATATAAAAGGCCTTAAATTCATCCTGTCATTTTCGGTGAAACAGTAACTGAAACAAAGCTGTTTAGCTGCCCCACTAGCCTGGTTTTGCAGGAAACGGGCACTTTATCATGCTATTTTTGAGCAGGGGATTGTGATAGCAAAACCAAATACCAACAGACAGATGAAATAGAGAAACAGCCTTTTACATGAATAAAAGCAAGAAGGATGGGTTCCTGTTGGTCATGTTTACTGCTTCTGTGCTACTTATTTGCATAGATTATTTTCATGGTGGGCATCAAAGAGCGCTGGAAATTCAGGCTCAGATTGCCAACCTTTTTTTTTTTTTCTGTAACATGCAGTATAATTCATACAGCTGTCACTTTTAGTTGCTTGGTGCTGGCCACTCAGACACATGGTGAACAGTAAGAAAAAAACCTATTGACACGATTCATCAGGAATGTTAGTTTGGTGGAAGAGTTTGTTTGCTTGTTTAATTATTGCTGTTAATTACAATGAGACATCTTTAGATGTAAAGGAGAAGGAAAACCTACAGTCTCATATAATGGCTGATTACTGTTATGGTATTAAAAGAACTACTCTTTTATCTCTATTTTTTCTCATAAACCCTTGTGTATCAGAGAGGGGAGAAAAATGAACCAAAACACTTCATAGGGCTCAGCCGACAGGAAGGAGTTTGAAGTGCCATAGGCCACTTTTGTAAGAGCATGCCGAAATGTAGCCACAGATATTCCAGGCTACCTCAGGAAAACCTGTTGTTTATCGTTCTGGGGGAAATGAGTCCACACCAGGTTATTTCTTTTTTTCAGAGCTTTCCATGGGAGACACTTGACCAGTCACTCTCCGTTCCCTGTGCAGAAAAGGAGTACCAGAGGTGCTCAGAGCAGAGAGCTAGAGCTTGGGGGACGACAGGACATGAACTGGACCATGGATGGCACTTCCTGGCACGCAGTACCGACAGCTACTGGGTCAATCGTAGAGCTGCAAAAGATTTAAAAAAAAAAAAAAAAATCACATCTTATCCACAAATATTTCATTTCCTTGTTGCTGAAAAAAAGAGGTGTACTATAGATTGACAACAGGTAAGAACAAAGTTAGAAAGTGATCGTTTTATTAATGGCACTTTTTTTTCTTTTGCCTTTTAATCTTGGCTGACAAGATTGTTGAAAAATGGTACTTTCAGGTAGGATGTAAGTAGGCTGTAGTCACCGTTTCAGCTCACTTCAGTGCTGAAGGAGCAAATCTGCACAGCAAAATGGTTTGAAACACTGGTCAAAAGTTCTGTAATTTAGTAAAGGTGATCAGATTTTTATTATTTTTTTAAAGGGACAGGTTACAGAGATAGAGGTACTCCTCTTCCCTTGTCTCTGTTAAATCATGTGAGCAGGCATCAGTGACACGGCCTCTATCTCCTCCTCTCTCATTGCAGTACAACAAGGGGGAAAACTACTAGGGCTAGAGCAGAATGGGAAAAACGGGGAAAATCCCAGATCCTGAGGAAAATCAGAGACAAAAGAACACTCTGAAGATTTGCACTGGGATAAAATGCCTGAATGCCCTCAAAGTACTATTCACAGGAAGAAATGCAAATTGATCGCTGAATAATTTCAACAAGTTCCTGTGCCAAAATAATACGGGAAGTCACATGTAACTCATTCTGCATAGGAAGAAACTCCTCCTTTATCCCTCCACTCCTAGACAGATACTAATAGGAGCTGGTTGATGTTCACATCACGTTACTTTGCTGTTCACAGTTTAGGCAACTAATCTAAGGTAGTCATCTAGATTTCCTCTGCAGGCAGTGAAGAGGGAGCAGAATCTCTACCGCACAATTCATCCCATCTTAAAATGTATCTCAAGAATGGGTCAGAGGAATAACATAAACAAACAATAACCACTTCCAGATGGCCACAGCTGGGAAAGAGGTGCCGCTCTGTGGTTCTCTTACCCAGATGATTACATACAGGTTTCAAGCTTAAACTTAGCAGTATTTTATATACTTTTTCAGCTTTGGTGTTTCCGCATACCTCAGAATTATTGAGTATTTACCTAATCCTGGAGGCAGGAAGTGCAACAGGAGGAAAAACAATTTGATCTCGTATTTTTACTTTTGATACGGGATGTGACTGGTATTAGATGGACTGTCACAGTAGAAAAGAGCTTAGTACATAAAATGGGTGGAAAGTTCTGGACGCTACCATACACACTTCCTTTCAACCTCAGGCAAATCACTGGAGGCTGATTTTCCTGTTAGGAATCAGCCATAAAAAATTCAGACAGGAAGAGTAATTTGAATGTAATTGTCCGTTGCTTGCTCACGTTCCAACCATTTTTTGATGTTGTTTTCCAGTGGTTGAAAATGAGGATATTTGCATTTTCTATTTTATTTGTTTTTAAATAAAACCTATTTGCTAAGTATAACTGCATTTAGAAAACTCAGACTTTAGAAAAAGCCACATTTAAGATTGCCTTTGCCCAATTTGAATTATCTACATACAGATTTTCATAAGCTATTGCTTTATTTTTTTCACAGCCCAACTTTTATCAGTCTTAGTTGAAGCTGTGCCTATGCTGCATTTTTGCAAATGAAAACTTCGCTGTGACAAGATAAGCACTCAGAAAATGAGTTACATCTTTACTCTCAAAAGGCGGTTTAAGTGACTTGCTTTGAATCATAAGGTAATCTTATGACAGATGATGATATAACATACATTTTTAAGTTGACATTACATTGCCTTAACTGTAGGAATAAAGCCCACTGAAAAACAGATTGCTGTTTCAATCTTGGTATAGAACTGAAATTCTAAACTTGCATGACGAATTGCTGAGCAGTTTAGAACAAAAGATTTCAACTACATCAGAAGGAAAAAGTACTCTCTGAATTTATTATCCAAGTCTTCCATAGAGTTAATGACCTTACAAGAAACATTTTTTATCAAATGAACAATTTTTGTGCAAAAAAGTTCTACCCAATAATTTTAACTAGTTTGGCCTTTTAGCTCTGAAGTCACACATTTATTAATTTTATAGCTTCCACTATCTGAAAAAGTAAGATGACGGTCTTGAAGATAATACGACTAAGTTGACATCCACAACTACTTTCTGGGCATCAGACATCTTACTCATTGTCTGAACATAAAAATGCAGGTTAGGACCATATAATTAAAGACTTTATTATAATGCCTATAGAAAAGAACCCTGAGTTAAGCTTAAACAGAGAGCTTTATTTATGGTATTTCCCAATTTTAAGTTGTGCTTTTTCAAAATGAATATCTTAATGTAGTTTTTGTTTCCTGTGAAAAAGTAAAAAAACCCCCCATCTGTTTAAAGCTTCCCTTTCTACTTAAATGTAAGACCCTGCTTTCTCCTTTATCTCTGAAAGGAAAGAACTGATGCATTAATGAGGAATTATTAGTAATGTGGTAATATGTATAATTCTTTAATACAAAGAAATTATAGGCTTTTCTAATAACACTTTTAATTTTGTATCATTGATCACAATTAATAATCAACATTTGTTGAACAATATAAACTTGATAAGCTCACTGATAAACGCTAATGGCTTAAAAATACATTGGATGTATGGCAACTGCATTGCTTGCTATTGATATATTAGTATTGGTATATCATCACAAATGTTCCCCCAAGTTCTCATTCGGATTAGGTAATGAGCAATGTGGTAGATAGTAAGAAATTTTAATTAACTAGACTGTGTTGAGAACAATTGACCGACTTGGACTTAACGGCTAACACATTCAGCCACTGTTACACTACTATGAACTAGAAAGTAAGGATTACGTGGAAGACTGGAAATACCTCTGAGTATTTTCTTGAGGAATTTATTTCTTGTTAATGTAAACAGGTCAACTCCAGTCTTATCTCCAGAACTCCATGGATCACATGCAGTAAAGGGTAATGCATATAATCTGGACCACTCATGTTACCGGCCTTGCTTATGGCAGACACATTAAAAAAATAGAGAGAAAATTAAAATTAAAAAAATAAATTAAAAATTTAAAAGAATATTAAAAAGAAATAGGATACAGAAATAGGATAATTAGTTGGGCTACAAGGAGTTGTGGCTAAAGCTACCTTATTGCACATATTAATTATTAGTAATGAAGGAATAATTAATAGGAAAGTATAGGAACGTAAGTGTTGCTGCTCTGGCTTGTTTCACAAGACTTTTGAGTTAGATAACCCTAAAAAGTTCCATAGTTTTAGCTATCTGCAAAGACCAGCATGCTTATTTCTATTTGTAACTTCTGTCAAATTAAGTTCTTCTAAAAAAAATTCTAAAAGGAAATTACTTCCAGAGCTTCTTTGGGCTCCTGACTTACAGGAAGGCTTTTAAAAGGCTAATTACCTGCATTTCTGTAATTTCCTAAAATATCTTACCAATTTCAGGGAAAGACATACAGAGAACAAAGCATTTTCTTTGCTGCATTAGGCACGGGATAGATATCTATTAGATCTAATAGAAATTAGATCAGTTGTGTATTTCCTACTTGTATGGTTCCTAAATCTTACAGTTAAGATTTTGATTTAAACTTCAAAATGTTACAGCTTCTGAAAGAAAAACACTATGACTAGCAACTGATTTTAATGGGGCTTAAGCGTGTTCGAAAGGCTTTCTTGAGTAAGCTCAGGGACTCAGACTTCTTGCTACTTGAAAGATCAGCAGGGCTTAAATCTCCTAGCCTTTCATTGTCACCTTATTTCTGCTAGAAATCCCAGCACATCAGTGTAATTAATTGTGTAAAGGAATACTATCAATGTAAAGATAGCGGTATTGGGCCAAAAGCAATGACTGTATTTCATGCGTTCCCCAGAAGTGGCTATCCACCACCACAAGAACAAAGAGAATGAGGCCAGTGAAAATCCCTCATTTCCACTTCAAATGAGAGTTAGCTATAAAGAACAACTTTAGCCTGCAGTTTCATTCTTACTTTTAAAATTGATCAAGGAGAGTTCTGTTAAAATACTGTACAATGTTATTAGCAATATTAATAGGAAATAATTATGAAGAGAAATGATACCTTTTCTTAAACAGGTCCTGATATAAAGTACCCATACTGCTAATGTAAAAGCTTAACCTTCTTGGTATTCAGTGCTACATTAAAAGAATTTTTATTAACTAATTCAAGAAAGAAATATGATGAATGTCTCCTTCCAAACTCTATCCCTATCTTTCGTTACAGTAGTATCTGGTAATAGAAAGTGCTTCTGGCAATACTTATCTGCATATAATGCATAAAATTTTTAAGATATAAAAAGGTCTGTATGGAGGACAGCTACTTGATCCATACCAAGAATATCATAACATTTGCTGCTTCAATTTAAAACTAAACCTAGTAGTTCTTCTACTTCTTTTGATCTTATAATCAGGAACTTATAATATATGGGACAAACTCTCAGCAGAGGAAATTGTCATAGCTCCAGTGACTTCGACAACAATTTATATCATCTGCCAATCTGACCCTGTATTTTTAATCTGTCATCACAGTCTCAGAAATTTGCATCTCAAAAATTTTTTTATCACCTTTGACTTCTTTTTACAATTAAATGTAAAATAAACAATTTCATTTAGTTGACATTTATGTAACTGAAACCTCCAAGCTGTCGACTTCCCAAGTGTTCTTACAATTTCTTGATGAATAGGTTGTCAACACAGATATCATAATAGCATGCTAGTAGAGCATATGTCTTTTTTGCCATGTTATTTACTTTCCAGTCTATAGGAGTTTTCTCCAGCCACTATCAGGATCAAAGCTCTCTTGGTGTAGGTAACAATCGTATATTTGTGATCTAAAGAGCGTACAGTTTAAGAAATGCAGTGGGTGGAATGTTGCTTGTATGAATTATGAATTGCAGCATTAGCCATCTGCAGCCTGGAACAAACAACTCCAGAAAACAAGTCTTGGCATAGACTTAAATTTCTTATGTTAAACAGAAAATTTGGGAGCTAGACAGGGTTGAGGCAGCATCAAAGAACAGATGCTTTCTGATAGCTGGCTATAGCTCTAGTTCAGGAACATATTTAAACAGAGATATGCTTAAGGGCTTTGCTGCATAGGGATGGATGTAAAGCTGTGCTTAGGGCTAAACATTGGCTGAAGTGTCCTGTTAAATTGTGTGTCTAAGAGCAGGATCTTTTCCACAGTTGTGTTCTTTAGGGCTGCTCTAGTGACTGGTTCTGGGATATCTTCTGTTTTGATTATCTGTCCATTATCCATCAGGATGGGAACCTCCATCACGTAGGAAATCAAAATCTTTCGATTTTGCGATACTGTGATTGTGTTGTTATATTTGTTTAAGGTAGACCATCTCTGATTCTGTCGGTACACTAAGGCAGAAACCCTAGGTGTAAGACTAGCAAGGTCATTTGCTGCTTCTTTCAAACTACCCTTTATCTGAGAAACAATTGTGCCAACTGTACAGCTTCAGCAAATTCAAAACTGAACTGCACATCGGCACACCTGAAAACAGCACATTATTATAGTATTTTACGTTCTTTGTTATGAGCCATGAGCAGTTAGGTTGGAATCACAATTATTGGTCAATATTAACAGAAATTTTAAATGGGTTAGTGTGTAATCATTCTCTTGAACGCTGACCAGTAACACAGCCTGCAGCTATCTCGCATACCTTTGCTAACCCTTTCAGGTCTGAGGGTATGTGAAGGTGAATATCTACAATTGCAGTAGTTTTCATTGAAATTCATCCAAGTTTCATGAATTTGAACTGCACATATCAGTCAGTCTTTTCTGTTTTTCTCATCAGTTCTTGTTACTGACATGCAGAAGGATCATATTTTAGAAGATTCAATTACCAGGTTGCCATTATATATTTCAGGAAAATTTTATTTCATTGTCAACTACAAATTATTTGAGGTGCTTTTCTCATACTTTTGGAGTAATAATCTAATATCACCCAGAGACAGCGAAACAGTAGAATACATACAAAACCATGGGAATGTTAAAAACCAGAAATCATCTTTTGAGAAATTCTGGTATCTGCTTAAGTGATGGTCTTATGAATCCCCTGTCATTCAAAGTGTATTTTTATATGAATGACAGAGAAGTTCTTAGAGAAGCATTTGAGAGCGTATATTTGAAGAGATGGCATTCTTATGCATGCCTGAAAATCCTAGGAATCTACATTTCAGCCTCTCCCCCTAATCATGACTTGGCTGATAAACATAATTTCAGGTAACTTCTGTAACAGAGGTTACCTCCATGCTTGAATATTTCTATTATCGTCAGATCTAGCAACTGATTAAAAAGTCGAAATTCTCCTTTGTGATGCAAAGCAAAACTTTTGTTTCAAAACTTAGAAACCTTTGAACATCAGGCTGGGGCAGCCTGAAGACATTAAATTTAAAATGCCTTTCTAGGGGTTTTGGCAAATTTGAGATGGCTGGTAGAAAAGGGTTAATTGTTAGAGCCAGAAAGATAACTGAAGCTCATCAAGCAGTCAGATCCAGATGCTTCCTACACAAGGAAGAAAAAGGGGCTAGGGAGTAGCGAAGGGAAGAAGCTGCCTTTATCTCAGGAGATGCAGCTGTCGTAAACACTGAGTGTGTAGAGCCATCTGCTTAATGCCTGAAGTCGCATTTGTATCACAGAATGGAAGAACCTTAATTTGAGAACTGTGTTTGCTCTTTAAAGAAAAAGTAAAGAAGTGAGAACAGCCCTCATTCTTGTAATCTGTGCTTTATGTTGCACCATTTAATTTTTAAGCTCCAAAGGAAGGGGAAAAGAAGTAAGAGAGATATATGGATTCTGTATAAAATATGAAGACTCAGAAGAACAGCGTAGTAAAGATGAAAAATGACCCAGGAAAAAAACAGTAGTGACAATTCCCTGTGCTCAGCAGTGGTTTCTGAAGCTGCATAGAAAACCTCCAGAAAAAGTCAGGCTGCCCAAGCAGTCTGACCACCTGAGATGAGCAGAGGTTAAAGTCGGGAAGCGAAAGGCAGTGTTGTGGTCTCTTCTTAATGCAAGAGCTGGATTTGAATACAGACTACCTTTGCCCGCTTGCCAAAAGTTAGTTCCAGCCAGGTTCCAACCCCCATACTGGAATACTGCTAGCTGCAAGCCTTATTCCAAATGCTACAGAAGCATCTTCCCTTTGTGGGAAGAACTAATGCATCATTTCTTGGGTAAGATAAGTTAGTGCAGTCATCTGTGGTGCAAATTTAAAATTCGCCAGCTATTCCAAACTAGTTCTGTGTGTTTTTCCTTTGCCTTAACAATGTCCATGCAGACAGCTAGGAAGAGCAGCGAGTGCTCTGTAAAGCCCTACTCAAGCTGACTGTGAGCCAACTTTCTGGAGTAGAAAAGTCTGGAGAAGCAATTGTTCTTGTCAAATGCTGGAGAATTCAGTATGTTTTAGGGCCACACTAGAGAGAATGAAAAATCATCTCTGAAAAAAAGTTTAGAAGTGAAGAAGTTTACTACTGCGTACTAAAGCATAGTAACATTTTAATGTTGTGTTGAAACCCAGTTTAGAAAAATGCAGTCTCCTCATTTTGCCTCTGCTATGTGAGAAAACCCCAGTATATTTATTACCTTTATTTGAAAGCAAGTTTAAGAAAGATTCCAAATGCTGTGTTAAAACTTATTGATAAAAATTGTATGGTATTGCCTCTGAAACTCACTGGGAACCATTACTAATCCCTGCATTCAAGATATTGCATATTTCAACCCTCAAATTTAAAGCTGGGCACTAATTGTTGAAAGGCTAATACTCTATCCTGTGCCCTAGCAAAGAAATGAGCTGAGGTGGAGGGGATGGTTATAGTAGAGTTATACGCATACAGCATCCAAAAGCTGGCATAGGAACTGCCAGTAGCTAAAACGTGACATTAACATGTTTCTTTATCGGAAGA
>NW_010528025.1:17795-33699 GCF_000687285.1 Phaethon lepturus
ATTCCTGCAGCATGAAAGTGCTTTTTTTCTGGAAGAATAAGTGGCAGGATAGAAGTAGGTATGTACTGAAAATGCATGTTTACTATAAACAAGTTGTAAAGATGCATAACAAAAGTACAAGCTATTCAAAAGCCATTTGGCTTTTTAAGGCCAGTTCTGCAAAATGTATAGCATTTTAGCAAACTGGTGCTAAATGGCGGATGTAGTCTGATCTAAAACCAAATGCGGTGGCACAGCTCTAGACCGTGTTCTATTATGTTCTCGCAATCACCTTATCGAAGGTCTTTTTAACATGTAATTTTTCCTTCTCTAATAGGTACTTATTTATAATTTTCTCAAGATTTTAAGGATTAGCTCTAGCATGCTTACCTCGGTTGAGGTGAAAGTGTGAAGACTGCTATTAATAGTGTGTACTCTAGCCTGTGACTAGTGACTAATCTCGAAAGTTACTCTAATTTGCCTTGGTGTCCTGTAGTCCCAAGCATCCCCCTCAGAATGGGGATTAAAAAGCAGAATGACAACACTTCAACCTCTCCCCTTCCTTTCTCCTTCCTTCCCAAGATATGCACAAGTACTGTGGTAAAAGATCTTTACACTCATACCTCAATGCAACACACCTCAGGATTTCTGAGTTTGGGAATGTTTACAACAGTCCCTGACATCACTGTGATTAGACTAACCATATTCTTTACCCTCATTTGGTAAACCTTGCCCAAAGTTAGCACTTATATGTTTCTTTCAGCTCACACACACTGACACACCCTTAAACTAGCTGGTGTAGCTGCTCATTGAATTTTGTTGCTACAGTTGAAAAGTCCCTTACATTCATCTGAAAAAGAACAAATATTTCATGCAGAATGTTATACAATTAGTGTCATGGGTCTCTGTGTTAGATGTCTTCCGTTGTAGGCAATGACACTATATCCCTCCACAAAGCAAATGAACAAATTCCAGCTTAAGGCCAGCAATGGTTTCTGCTCCTACTATTTGTAATAGAAAGGCTAGCACAGAAACTCGGTGCTCAGATATTTGGAAAGTATCTAATTTTCAGCCTAAATGCACTCTTGGCTAGTATATAACTGTTCATTCACCTGCTAATGTTGTCTTTCACACAGTTTGATTCCCATTGCGACAGCTTTGCTCCTGATACATGTAGAAAGCAACAATATTCTTTTAACTTTCAAACTATGAGGCTACATATGTCAAGCTTTCTCAGTCTCCTTCCATAACTTAGGACACCTATTCTTATTTTAGTAGTACTTCTTCAACACTGCACTTTGTACTTTTAGAATTCATCCAGCACTTCCCAGGCAACATCACCCTCGTTTTCTGGGGGTGATAGTCAGCCTTCCTGTGTCTTGACAGTTTTGAACCACCGAGTCGTTTCATTGCCATTCTCCTGCTTTTCCTGCTTGAGTTACCAATGAAAATTTTACATCAGATTGGTTCACAAGACTGAGCCTTGAGAAACTCCACTGTTAATCTCCTTTCTGCCCAGTGCTTTGCATTCCAATCCAATCCACCGTCGTCTCTCTCTCGTGGAACCTTACTCGGTTAACAGTTCTTTCACTTCTTCCATCCCTCCAGTTAGTCTAAGACTTACGAATACTTAATCATCTCCCACGTGTTGTTTCACAAAATTTTGTGAAGCACAGATATATCTAATGCACTGGCATTGTTCTTAAGCCTAACAAAATTTGTGTTTTAGTATAAAAATCAGTCTGTTGACAGAAGATTGAGACCAGCCGGGTAAATAGGCCTACACTTACAGGACACATGTGAAGGTAACTTTAATAATGAGAGTGAGAGAAGAATTTGGTGCTTTCTCAGTTATGTCTTTTTGTGTGTTTGTTGTTGTTTTTTTTTTTTTTTCTCCTTACCCTAATATATTAAAACTATCTACTTTCACAGATAGAGACACCTGGTTAGAAACTTTACTCTGCCCTACACTTTGAATAATGCAATTAGTTTTCCTGGGTAGGGCCTAATTAATAAGTACTCTGGTCTGCCAGTTTATATCCAGCCTCCTGGCAAACAGAGCTACCTCTTCAGAGAGCTGCTAAATTCAGGTATGCTTAAACAACAAAATGAAAGGATGGTTGCTAAAGAGAGAGGAAAGTGCAAGAGTGAGAGTGAATTTCTGTTTTGTGGTTTCTTATTTCTTGTCTGCTACGCATGTGCATAAATCTACTTTCAGAAGATTACAGCTTTATACAGACAGTATAACTTCAGAGCCATTTGTATTTTTAGTAGTAGTTTATATTCCCATTGTAGCTGTGTTATTCTGTAACTTATTTGAAAGCAACTGTTGTTGTAAAGGAACTTGTGATTTTTCCCAGTTATAGTTAGAATTTTGGCATCGCTAACCTTAAGTGTTGGATTTGTTTCATAATGTAGCCTAATGATTTTCCTTTGAAGGCTTGTGCTCCCTTATTTTAAAGAAACTAGATTTATATTTTATTACAGAACTTGGTTTGTTGGCAGATTTAGTCAAATGTTCTGAGTGTACCTTTGATGGGTTGAACAGGATAAAAGAGTTTCATAGCTGTCTTTGTAGAGGATAAAGGGCAGAGGCTCAGTTTCATTTTTATTCATAAGGTTTCAGTGATGAGAAATGAGGTTCTAATTCCGCAACTGGTGCGAGCCGGGGGAACCGTTTTGCTTGTGGAGTTTCTCACTGAAATCTGTGACCAGCTCAGAGCAATGACAAAAAATGAGCTTTTCCACAGCTTCCCAACTGTCTTTTTTTTTATGTTATAGACAATCCCATAATACAGTAGCTGCTGACTTTGAGGCATGAATGGGACATCATTAAAATATAGAATAAATATTGTTGAAAAATAAAACCTGAAAAATCTGGAGAATATACAGAGATGTCAATGAAAGGTTTCTCTCACTTAGGCCTGTGCAGTTAGAACTTGTGTCTCAACATTCTTCCCTAATGGATGTGAGGCAATTGCACATAGTTCATGTGCTGCACAGCTGAATTACCACTGGAGTAAGAAATGCTCTGCACTGCAAGTCTGAAAAATGGCAGAATTTGGTAGAAACAGCTTTCACCTTGTATCCTTGTCCCAAGATTTCCCACCAGAATGGGGAAGTGGGATGATTACTTGTGGGTTTCATAGGCAGAGTATGGATGTTGTGCACTGGTTCTGAGCTGAAAAAAACTTCTCAGGTAGATGTCAACATTTAGGAGTTGTTCAGTGCATTATTTTACACTCTAACTGTGACCCAGGGAAAACATTCTCACAGCTGTTGAGTATTTCCTAAAGTTTTTGAGTCTAAAGCCCTATGGATTTCTTTGTTCTCCATTTGCTAAACTTACATTAGTCTGCACCATTTGTATCGAACTTGCATTTTTCTAGGAAAATCCTGCTAAAAATGCTGTTTCAGTAACGAACATCAGTATCTTAACTGGATTTACATGGCAAAGTTTTGATGGGGGCTGCAGGGTTGGCCTCTAGGCAAGGTTTGGGGCTATTCAATGCTGAATGCAGCTGGTCCCAGCCAACTCTAAAGTGGACACAGCTGAGCTCACTAGCAAAGGTGGTGGTGCCTCTGTGAAAATGCATTTAAGAAAGGGCAGAAAACAGCAGTCAGGGAGAGGAGGAGAGATTATGAAGTTTGGATGAAGGTTTTCATGTTGAAGAAGGCAACCTCACCTATCCAGGGGGACTCTAGGTGGTGGATAAGCTCACCCCAGAGCAGGTATTTCCCCAAAGGAACTGCAGCCTGCGGATGAGCCCACACTGGAACAGGTTTGCCCCTGGGTTGAAGCTGAGTCTGTGAAAGGGGGTGGAAAGGTCTTCTTCCAAAGTGTATACTGTGTTTCTTTTTTTGTTTTTGTTTACAATTACCCATATGAGTAATGAAATACTTACTGTACTTTGCAATAAATTGATTTCCCCAAGTTGAGTCCATTTAGCCCATGGCAGTAATTGGTGATTTCCCTGTCTTTGCCAACCCCTGAGCTCCTGTTCTTCCTATATTCTACCTCCATCCCACTGAAGAAAGAAACTGAGTGACCAAACACAGCTTTGAGCTTTGCTCTAGTTGTGATTGAGGCCAGCTCAATTCTAGGTCCTGCTGGGCAAAAGCGGAGGCATGCTTTTCATCATCCATCTCTGCTGGAGTAACAGCTGAGCAGCACTCTCTTAACAGCGCAGTATGCTTCCTCTAACTTAGTTTGGAACAATATTTGAGTTTCCCTGAAGTCACACAAAAAAAATATCCTAGAAATGAAAAGCTATTTCCCATCAGTGAGAGAATCGATATGCATAAGGGAAAACATCAAAAAGACTGTAAGTTTTCAGCACCTGTGAATAATTACTCCCTTCCAATTAAATTGGAAATTATTTCAAAATGAAGCCACAAGCTATGAGTTCTGTGATAACCAATAAAACTGCTGTTGTGACTAGGTGACACACAACCTATATGATATTAACTACCTAATCCAGATTTGCCTTTACAACAAAGATGAGGATTTACTTTGTAACATGCAGCTTTTTTCTTTCACTCCTGATGTAGTCCCTCCACCAGTTGTTTTGTTGTACTTCACTAAGGCAAATTTTGTGGTCTGTACTTTATTACTTGAGTAATAACTTGAGGTTAATAAACTGCAGATGAGTTGCTGGGGACTTCAGTATTGCTAGGGATATTCATGCAGCATTTGTACAATGACTGTTTCTCTGAACTTGAATAAACTTTTATCAAAAGCAAACCTGAGCAAGAAAAATGTCAGTGCTCTGCTATTAACTTGGGGTGGGCTTAGTATGTTGCTTCTCTATGCAATTATGGAATATAGATGTAAGGGAGAGGAGAGGTGAGTGCCAGAATAGACACAAGCATGGGGCGATCCTGGTCTTTCCTCACCCTATGAAAACTTATGGTCAAAAATGTACTATTTTTGCTGTGCTTTCAAGAATGGAAGCTGCTTAGATGCTGAATGTTCATGGTTTTCTATCTGTAATTTTTTCTTTCTCTGTATTTTCTGTGATGATCACAGAATTTTATCTATCATCCAGAACTTTCAGGACATGCTAAAGAAATTCTAGTTGCTTAGCAATTTAAACTGCATTGTCAGTGTTAACTGTCTTACTGTGACAAGTTTTGTCTGAGATGCCAAATTCAGTCTCATCTTATCTGAAAACGTATCCTTTTCTTCTCCCCCACCCCTCCAAAACACAATTAGCTCAGCCTTGGTTTATTTATTTCTATGCTCCTTTTTCATGCTCAGCATTTGAGAATATTTTCATATGTTTCATTTTTGCATGGAGCGTTGTATTTTATTTTCTGTAGTAATTTCATAATTAGTTTCCTCTGCCTGAGTTAACTGAAAGCTATTAAGCATATCAAGCACTGCAGAACTAGAAACCATCCAAAATAATAATGCTGGCTGGCTGTATTCCCTCTTGCTGTTAACTGTTGGGTTTTTTTTAATGGAAAAAAAAGAACTGAGGAAAGCCTTCAGCTCTTTCTGTTTTTCAGAGTTCATAATAACAGGGCTTTTAATATTGGAACATATTTTCTACTTAAGGCTTTTCTGTTTACTATATTCATGACACCATATGCTGCTCAGAAAATTGCTCAGAGGCAAATGTCTAGTAGAGGATGTTTCGTTCATTGTCTAATCTTGACAGGTAAGTGTGGTGTTACCCGATCCCTTTGTGAAGACAACCACTTCCAACCCAGTTTGGATTTTGTAGAGACACTGTGCATACTTATTTAGTGCCTCTTTAAGAGAAAATACTTTAACACTTGCTCCTTGTGTCCTTACTCCAAAGTGTAAGGACTCTTCTTCAAAGGTGAACACCTTTACTGCTTGACTGAATTTCCTCAAAGTGGCTGTAGCACGAAGGATAACGCATTGTTCTAGACAGGGAAAGATTTAGATCTGACTCTTCTTAGCCTGAGGGGGAAACTGGATTGGCTAATACACTAATTCAGTGTTTGGGAGGCCCAGGTTCAAAAAGCCTACTTTTGTCTCCTTATTTTTAGAGAATCTGGAGGGCTGACTTAAGTGTTTTGTTTTGTTTTTGAGATGCAGAGAGAAAGTGAGTGTATGAGTAGAAGTAAATTAGTTTCGGCACAGCATTGAAACAGCTTTCTCCCCCCTCCATTTTATTTTTAGCTAGCATCATTCCCTAATTGACCATGTGTCCTTACTGGTTGTATGGGACCAGTTGAGAGGATGATGTGAATATAATTATAAGCTCTGCCCATGAAAGAAATGTTTGTGGAATGACAATATCAATGGTATGACATGAAAAAATTGGGAATCTGACACTTTTCTTGTGCCATAGAGAACCTAAGCACTTGATATAGGGTTGGTGAGTCTAGAGGTCGGGAATAGTAATGCATCTTCTGTTCCTAAAATCTTAAAGTTCCTACAGAAGTATTTAGGGCAACAAGGAATTGGATTTTTGCCGATGGTGATTAATCCCTTGGGACACTAGATTTGATTTTTTTTTTTTGTTATGTTTTCTTTTCTTCCCCAACTAATTGCTTATACTCAATTCCTTCACATTCCAAAAGTTAAAATTTTACTTTTGTCTTTTCACTTTTGCTGCATGAAGAATGTGGTAAGTACTTCATACTGTAAAGGGTGATGGGAGCATGATGATGTTGTTAATAACTATGTGCCCAAATGAATGTTTAAGAATTTCACAGGAGAAGGTTAATCTGACTCTAAGCCAATCCTGTAAATCAGGATTAGTATCTCATAAATTCTTACTGCTGTGGTCGTATGGCAGTTGCATCTGAACTGGGCACCCAAGGGAAAAAGTTTAGATTTGCGATCCCTGAAGACCCTCAAATTGAGTTCCCTTTTCTGAAAATTTCTGAAGTTCTCCTGAAGTATTTTTTCTGCGGGTGGTATATACTGCCATGAGTCTCCTGTTGTACAAAAACTAAGACTTCAACCACAGAATGTAGCATAGTGTTACCGTCTGGGCCAAAAGCAAAGGATTCCTCCAAAATACTTATTTTAAAAAATGAAATGAAAAGTCAAATACTCAGAGTTGGAGAAAAAATGATTGCCTATGCGAAATTACATTTGGAAATCAGATTTGTTGGGAACCTCTTAGTTCTTAAGAAGGATGTGACAATTAATTTTCTTTTAAGAAGAAGAAACTTGCCCTTTCTTGGAATTAAACAAATCCTTCCTGCAGCTTTTCTTCATCAACTAAAACCTCTCTGATTTGACCTCCTATCTCACCATAAATAACAGAGAAGAGGGTTCAGTGAGTCAGAGAATGACTTTATGAATGTGCATTTCTGTTTGATAGCCCTATTTTATCAGACTACCATTAAAAACAAAACAATAAAAAAGCCTGTCAGCCTGGCTGTCTCCACAGCTGTCTATATGCCTTTCCCAGCAGTGCTGGCTGTCAAGCTCATTATTCTTCCTCCGAGTTGGTTTGACCCATTCTCGTGCACTTTAGCTAGGCTGATGAAGTTTGTGGGATCTTGTCTCTTGGGAAATAGATTTAGAAGGATAAGTTAATTCTGCTGCTCTCCAGTAAGCAGTTCTGCCTGACTTCTCCAGGGCCAGTATGTCTGGGTAGTCTAAATTGCTTATCCTGTAAGCAATAACGTTTGCAAGACTACAGCTGAAAGTCTCCCTTTTCCCTACTTATCCTACATTGTACTACTGTGTTTTGTTGTGCGTGGTGAGTACTTAAGCGCTTAGGAACCACTGAGAACACCTAAATCAAGACAAGAAGGCTAGAAGACCTACTATTGTCCTTGGTTTAAAAAAAAAAAAAAACAAACTCCATGGCTATTCGTACAATATGTAGGTTTGAGGAGAGGGATTTACAGTCTCAGCTTGCTAACAGAAGTCAGTGTCGAAGTGCGATTTTAATATGTATATAATTATACACATGAGCATAGCAAGTGGAGAAGGTTAGTGCTACCTCACATGCTGTGTGATTAGCGATCAGTGCTAAACACCTACAATGAAGCAATAAATTTTTTGGGCTGCTCGCAGTCAAATGTTGTTCATTGTGGCCTACATGACCTACATGAATTACTGGGTTTGGGTTTTTATTTCTGATTTGTTGGCTAAATAAAACTGAGAAAGGAAATCCTTTTTCTAGTCACTGACAGAGGAATGCGCTTACAGAGCATGGGTCTCTGGGTAAGGAGAAAGTAAAGAGCATTTGTACTTCCAAGTTTTTAAGAAAAGACATGGAAGAAAGACTGATACACTGGAAGCTCTCTTCTGAAAGTATGTGCCCAGGAAAAATGTCAGTAAGCAAGCCTTTTTTTTTTTTACTGATTTTTGGCTTGTAGCTGCAAAGTAGGCTCCTTGCTCAATCATTCTAGATATTACTAGTAGAATACATGGTACCATGTAGTAAATTTGCAAGGCAAAATAATATGCAATGTAGAAGTTGAAAATACTCAACTTTGGCTGGGGGGAAGTCTTTACTTATTAGCTGTAACATTGTTACTGATTAAAGGCAGATCTTTTTTCCCTATATTAGAGCTTGAAGTGTTCATTGACTTCAACTGTCTGATAAATTCTGATTTAGTAGTTGCTATAGCTTCTGTTTTTTAACTATTCCTAGGGGTTTATTGCTGCTCAGGATTATGGTTTAGCTGTTTGAAAGAATGTCTCAGTTTGTGGTCTAGTGTTAAAGTGTGTATGGTCTGTGTTGGACTAGGTAAGGGAAATCCTTGTCTGGCAAACAGAACCGAAAACTGAATGGCATATCAATAAATGGCTCTTGCTAATTGTACATTTTTAAAAAATTACAATCACCCAATCCCCTGAGTAAACAAAAATAAATGGCGTATTGAGCTTCAAAATTTAATTAGCTTTTCCATAAACTTGTAAAAAAAAAAAATCTCAGTAATATAAATCTTAAAGACATTCCTCTAGAAAAAAATACATGTTCTGTTTTCACAAGGAGTGACATGTTAATTGCTTGCAGACATCTTGTTGGACTAATGAGTAAAATAACCTAATAACTAATTGAAACTCCATTGAAATAGTCATTACGAAAGTAGTATCATATCTGAGTAAATTAACTCCATTTTCTATCCTGAATTATCTAGCTGTTGTGCTTTGATCACAGCTGAATTGGATCATTAACTAATTAAAAATGAAGCCAATTAATAATTGTAAACTCTTGTATAAAGATACTTTTTTGTTCTCTTTCACAAGACATTTCAATAAGAAGTCTTAGCTCTTTGAAAATTTTCTTTTGCAAATGTTCAAGAACATGGGCGTGACATAACTGATGATGCTTCAGTCAGGAACAGAACCTTTAGACTACAACTAGTTAGGGAATTGTCCAGCAAAACAAGATTTTTTTTTTTTTTTGTTGAGAAATACCTTTATTTTTTTTAATGCAAATGCCTTGCAAAACTATAACTCTTTTTTTTAAAAAAAAAAAAGAAAAACAACAAACAAGCAAAAAAACCCCAAAACCTGAAAACTAATGGCTTCCTAACTATGCTCATGTTTGTTCTGCTGGAAAATCTAGGCTTTTAAATCTTTGAGGCATTCTTTGCAGAAGGAGGTTGGGGTCATTCAGCTCTGGTGTGTCCTCTATGGCTTGAGTTCCCTACCATGGTAATGCCGTTGTGTTGAGCCAAGAGCTGGGGGTCACCGAACCTCTCGGGTCCCTGTCACAGGGCCAGTGATACTGGATATCTAATAATGGGTCAGGTTACCCAGCTATTCTCTAAGGATCTTGAAGTCTCTGTATTTCTAGATCCCCTGGTACAGAATTGGGAGCTCTTGAAGCTTTAATTTCTGCCTTTTAAGCCTTAGGGACTGAGAAGGAGATGAGGAACTACATATCTTGTGAGGGGGGAAAAAGAAAGGCTTATAGATGAGTGAGAAAAGCTGAGAATTTCAAATCTATTATGCTGAAAATTACTTCTCTGTTTCCTGCCTCCCCCCAAGATTTTATGTGAAAGGGAAACTTTTTTGTGTGTGTGTCCTATAAGGGGAAGCTTTAGAGTATCAGTTTGCTGCAGGAAAACTCCCTCCAGGTCAGTTTTTATGTATGTTGGTGTCACTGCCCTGTAGCTGGAGCTTGTGCTGGTGTGTGTGGGTGCTTCTTGAGCACCTTTGAGAGAGATCTTCAGTTCTGTTTCACATTGCTGTGTCAGGTGACTGAATTCATGAGAAAAAGAACCAGCATACTTGTTAAATGGAAAAGTTAAACAGAAGAACTGGGAATTTTTATGTTTCCTGGCATAGAAGATCACCCTTGTGTAAACTTTAGTGACAGATCTGACAACTCAAGATGTCAAACTGGATTACATTCTTTATTGTTCCATTACCTTTTTCTTTTTCAAATCATCAGGGGAAAGATAGCCATTAAAGGATCCACTATATATTTTTTTCTCTTATTTCACACTTTCAGACTAGCAAAGGTTTTTAGACGTCTAATCTCTAGATGTAGAATCTTCAGTTGGTGACTTTGTGTTTGGAGTTAGCTGCTGAAGACTGAAATGCCCAGCGCATGCTGAGGTGGGGCCTACCTAGGCTCCACAAAAGAAAAATCTGTGAAAAAAGATGTCAGTCCCTGTACTTCCAGGTTACTGGGAGGTATGTCCTTCCACTGAAGATTCACAGTTCAGATTCCTGGCCAAAAACTGTGTGCCTAAACCAGCTGTTTCTCACGAGAGGGAGAATCCTTTCAGTGCTCTTAGGGTGTAGGGCATGAAGAACTTGACTAGATCTAACTCAACTTTGTCATCTGCCCCAGGAGGAAGCTAATTATTTGGTTTAGAGTACTGGAGTCTCTGTTGGGTGTTTAAAGCAGCTGCGTTTTGCATGGGCTAAATACCATTCGGTTGGAGAATGTGATTCTGTATCTGAAGTTACAGAAACTTCCTTTTCACTAAATACTTCAGTGAAAACCTTACATAAATACTTAAACTGAAAGACCAGTTCAAGATACAGGACTACTAGTTGTCTTATCTTTGTCAAATGATAAACTAGAAAGTTCAAATCTTAAAAGTTAAATATTTTTTCTAAACTAAGATGGAATAAAGGGAGATAGATGTATAGCTAGACTGGGGTGGGGGGGAAGGGTGGGGATCCTTGTATTCTGGCTTTCTTCTTTTCCTTTAGTTTTTTTAAGACTTAAACGTTGGTGTTTTTAACCGTTGTGGGTTTTTTTTCTTTTTTGTGTTGATCAAGGCTCTGTTCTCTTAGAACCAAAGCCCCGTATTTTTAATCAATACTGTTCATACCCTCCTAAGACACTGGAAAGGAAGCACTTAAGAAAATGAGAGAAATGAAGCCTTCTGACAGCACTGTGTCTCAGTCTTTCTCTCCATGAAATAGAGAGCTATCCTTGCAAAGACATAAGCATGTCTTGGATGATCTGCAAGATCATGGAAGCTTTAATTAAAAGCTTCTTTTGAGTAAAAGCTTTATGAGTTTCCAACACTTCACCTTCTCCTCCCTGATAGCACAGCTTCTGTGGTAAACCAAAAAGTAATTAATCTTCTGGCTTTGTGTCTGTAAAATTTTCTCACTATCTGCTTGCGCTAAAACTCTGAAGTAAGCACTGTTCCTATTTACAGTGAGTTGATATTGTATATAGTGTTGGATCTCTTTCCATGTTTAGTGATGGAGATTGGCCACATTTGGAAAAACATGCTCTGAACCTGTAACTAATAAATAAATTAATGCCAAAATAGTGAACTACACGAAACAAGATATTATTAAATGCATGTTTCTGAAGGATAAAACATGAATCTTCATGTAAAATGAAAACAGGCTTTAAGGGTTCATTTGTGCAGTGAGACATACAGATCACTTAGCTACCCTCACATCTCAAAATGAGTCATAAATGACACTTAAGTGGTACATAAGATTTGTGCTGGCCCTCTGCCCAGAGGGACATTTTCATTTAATTGTCAAGATTGCTTAATTGTTAGGCCAACAAAAAAGGGTCTGGTTCCATTATATTTGCTGTCAAAATGCCAGAAACAGATGACTTGACAATGAAGTATTTCATTGTCAAATACCCTCAAAACAAATGCTTGTCCTGATAAATTCCTTCCTAGTGAAAAATGCTCTCTGCATGTTTTTTTCCCCTCTTCTTTTAAATTCCTTTGAAGTGTTCCTTTAAATAAATAAATCTGACACTATCACCTCTGTGAAAAATGTTGGTTCTAAATAGAGCTGTTATGAAGTAGGTAGGCAGTTAGGATTTAACATATGTGTGAAGTAACCCACACTTAGCAGGAAAAAAAAATATGTAATGTAATGAAAAAACACTCTTGTATGCCCAGTAAAACTTCTTTAGTATAAAATGCTTTACAAGAACAAACTACAACTTAAGCTGGCACATATTTCTTCCATAACTCCCAAATAATTTCCCAAGGCAGCAATTTATGTTGCTTGTTTAAAATGCAGCATGAATGATTATGAGGTGACAAAGACTAACGAGACTTCATTGTTACTCAATTGGGACTTATAAGATTGTGCATTATGTGAAAGACTACTTAAAGGAAATAGTATTCAAGAAAATTGGAAAAAAATCAACACAGTAAAGCTCATTAATTTTAAATCTGAATTAGCTATTAATTCACATGGTTCTGCTTTCAAAGTTGTGAGAACAAAATACAGTTATCTTGTTAATAAAACTGTTGGAATGATAAAATGTAAAGTTGAATTTATTTTGGCAAGAAATAATTATTTTTACTTCCATTTACTGCTGAGTAGCATTGTTTCCACAGCAGAGAAACTTATTACAATCATATACACTTATTTTGTGCCTGTCATTTCTTTCTTAAAAATATTCCATGATTCTGAAAGCCCAGAAAATATTTTTCCATCCACAAATAATCTATATGGCTATATTTCTCTGGGTTTTTTGTCTCAATCTATGAATTATAATTCTACTAATGCTATGTAACAACTCAAACTGTTAGCATTTTAAAAGGCTTTCTGGGATGTTGCCCATAGATTTTTTTTTTTTTTTAAACTTTGTTCTTTCTAACATTTTCTTGGCAATCTGACACTGCAATTTTTTTTTTTACAGATTTATTTACTCTTAACCATAAAATTTTGATATATTATTGTTGGGCTCCTCATAAGTGTAAGGGTGTTGACACAAATTAAACTGAACTGAATGTGTCTCCAGATAATTGTTGCAGATTTTTACTCTGTCTAATGTTCTAAAGTATAGATACTTCTGCCTGTCTTACTCTGTCATCTAATTCTATGAAAAAATTTTAATGTACAATTGGAATCGGATGGAAGTCAAAATTCTTCTGCTACATGATGCTTCATCAGAAAAACTTGATTCAAAATAGTGTTGTGTTTTTCTCCTAATAACTCTACTGGTGATTTTGGTACAGAATGTTACTTCTGATCAAATCCAGAGGATGCAAAAGAATGTTATCCCTTAATAGCTAGTAACATGGTGGTTTGAAAGAGAAACCTCATTTGAAGTATAAACAAACATCAGTCAAGAGAAAATGAGGCGGGGAAAGGGAACTGTAACACCAAAAATATTACTGGCAAAAGGGAACACGCCTTGTTTCTCTGGCTCACCCTTGTGATGCCCTCTCCGAAGGGTGGTACCGCTAATCTTCAAGGAGCAGTGTCAGGACAGCAGGGTGGGGGTGCTGGGGATCCTGTTCTCTTCAGTCTCAGCTTGCTTGGTCTTGTTGGATGTACCCTCCTCCCAGCACACATCCTTCTCCGGCCTGCAAGGTGCCCCAGCACGTCCCTGGGTAGCCATGAGACTGCTGCTGATGCCTTGGGGATGTCCTGGAGAGGATCAGGCCTCTTCTACCCCAGGTCTGCTGGAGACAGTGCCTGCAGAGGCAGCAATGACCGCTTGCCCAGCTGTTATCACAGCTAAACCCAGCTGGGGCCATGGCACAACCATCCCAGCCCTGAGATCTGGTACTGTTGGTTCTGTACAATCTCTGTGACCTTTGGCTGGCAATGCCAAACCCTTTATTTACTGGGCTAAGCTGATTCCGCAGTCCAGCTTGGATGGCAGTTCCATGAGATACAAGAGGTCTTTGTTCAGACTCCAGCGTTGAATCTAAGTCTCCAAGCTATGGGTGTTCTGCATTCTATTTTCTCTGTGTGTGTGTGTGTGTGCGCGCTATAGGCTCTAATCCACTGTGGGATGAGAGGGAGGCTTAGGGTTTTTGTTTTAACTATCAGTGGTATTTTAAGAATGACAAAAGTCTATTCCGGTGTTAATGGCCTTTCATATGAGTTATCTCAGTAAGAGGGTTGTGATGAAAACCTCATCAGAATCACAGCTCCAAAAATGTTGGTGTTGACTGTGTGACTACTGGGACTGGGGAAAAAGTTGCTTTTATTAAAACGCTTTCTCCAAATATAATTTTGAAAAAAAGCCCTAGAGAGGGGAGACTAAAAGGGGAACTTCAACACCACAGAATGTTCCTTTTTTTTTTTTTTTACATTAAGTTTCCAGAACAAGACATTTTGGCTTTATTCTAACTGCTATTCATTTTAAATTATTCTTTCCCGTTCATGTTATGAAATGACTACACTGAGAAGATGAGTTTCAGTTGCCTCCAGTGGACTCTTCTTAGAGAATATTTTGAATCATGCAAATCCCTTTCGATTTGGAAAGGCCACTTTTCTGCATCCCAGTCCTTTGCAAAACAATTTTGGTCCTTATATGGTGTTAATTATGTCTTTAACTAGAAAATATGTAGTGTAAATTTGTCAGAGAAGAAACAATCCTAGAATGTAATTTGAAAAAATTGTGTACAAATACAGATCCAAGAAAAACAGTTTTCAAAGCTTTTGGTATGTCTGAACAGCTCTTGAAGTGTACTTGGAATCTTCTCTTCCAGCAATTTGCAATCACTTTCAGTATACTACACTTGTTGCATAAGGCAATTTTAAACTTGAAAAGCACTGAGTGAGGGGAAAAAAATGTTATGTGTGTTCTGCATTTGGAAATAGCTTCTGTTGGTCAGATCTGAAAGTTGTCTGGAAACAGAATTATTTAGCTCCAATGTAGATTGGCATTGCTAATAGTGCTCAGACATGCTGTGTTCCGGTCAGCTCAATTTTAGAATTCTTCTATATTCTGTCAATACAAAAAGTAGCACATAAAACCTAAGGAAAGGACACAAAATCCAGGCTGTAGACAAAGCACATTGGTAAACCATCTCCTACACTTTCTTAGTCATACTGGTTGGAGGATTTTTCTCTGGTTTCTGCAATTAAGATGATAAAAGCTATAGACAGCATGAGCTGCCATAGCCAACTAAGTGCACCAATAATTACTTAAGATAACTTCCACCATACAGGACTCAACCTTTCTGAAAAGCTTACTATGCTCTGTTATGGATCTCTTTCTTTTTTTTGTTGTTTGTTTTGTTCTTTCAGTCCTTTAATAAAAAAAGAACCGTTTCAAATATCTTTCCTAGAAGTTAGCTCGTTGCCATTGTATGTTCAAACTCTTTTGTAAGTCCGTAGTACTCACAGTTATCTTCTTGGTTATTCTCATGACCTGCCTCTGACATTCTGAGTGAATTGTGACCAAAGGCACGGAAATCTTGTGTGACAGACGTTCTCTTAGGGATCTGTCTCTGTAAGTAGGTTTGAGGTAGAGTAACCCAGTGCCTGGCTCCCTTTCCTGGGATAATAAAGCTTGGTGACGGAAAGCCCTGCTTTTGACTTGACTTGGCGTTCCTGATACATCAATTAATTTCACCTGCCTTCCGTCTTGGAAGTTGAGTCGTAGCAACTTTTCGATGTGGAAGAGCAAGCAGTGGTGAGATTACTGAATTTTGTAGATACCTAAAGGAAGTAGAAGGTAGCAATTCAATTAACTTCTCAGTCTGATGAAGCAGAGATTCATGTCTCTTGTTTTTCAGTAGAATATATTAGCTAGCAACTATAGATGGGCTTCCGCCG
>NW_010528025.1:33730-38917 GCF_000687285.1 Phaethon lepturus
ATCTGCCCACGTACAGCAAGTAATTAATTTATGACACCAAAAGGAGCAGATGAGATGGTGTAACTTGTTAAACTAGCAGTTACCTGTGAGTAGGGCGTCCTGAGTTTCAGATGCTGTTTCAAGAAGCTTGTATTCTATTCAGTTACTGTTTCACGTAAAATACATGATGACTAAAAGTCTTTGAAAACACAAATCTTAATGACTTGTATTTGGTTTCCCCCAAAAAGGTTGGTTTGTTTTTGTGGTTTTTTTTTTTTAATTTGAGTATAAGCCTGTCAGTGAATGTGATTTGGCTTTAAAAATAAATAGTAGGACAAAGAACTAAGTAGTGCTTCTTTCTTGCTCACCTAGACAAAATTAATCTGCAGAGAATGGAAAATCTACAGACGTAACTTATGCTGTACAAAATAGGTGAGCTAAGTACGTAAATTGGAGAAGGGGAGGTAGTAGATATGAAACACAACTTTCACAGTTGTTTCCAATGCCAGCAGAGAGCAGAAGCCCCGTTATGTCTGTTCCAGCAACGTGCTGGAATAGTGGGAAGTCACCGAGTCTTGTGGACACTGAGGTCCCAATCATGCATCTGTGACTACTTCTCTTGTCTCATCCCTTAGTCATTTCCAGTCTCTCATAAGTGACTTTCTATGTCTGGCTGCAGAATGAAACCAGACATGAATTTTCTCGTGTGCAAGGATTGTGGGAACTTTCTGATGTGTTCATCCATCTGCCACCCTCATCTAATTCTTATGTGGGATGCTCGTCATGTTTTAAGTGAACACTTGATCTCTTTATGGAGTAGGAAGTGGATTTTGCTGAAAGAAGAATATTTGTCTAATGTCACTTTTGTTTTTATTACTTTAGCAGACTCATAAGACATCTGTCCTTTCAGAGAACTTGTCTAAAAGTGGTACAGGTTTGCTGTTAGTTGTTCTCTGAGTTTCAGAGGCTTCAGAACTACCTTCCATTCAGCAAAGGGGAAGAGGGTCTGTGCTTGCTTATGTGGTATTTTTTTAAAGGCTGTTTTTAAAGAAACCATGGCAGAATAAAAACTTCTTCAGGTCAAGAAGAAAAGAAGTTACAATACTTATAAAAATAATTGTGGAAGTAAAAGCTGCAAGAAAGTAACCTTGTGAACAACAGTTCAAATATCAGACCATAGAACTAGAAAACTTTGTTCCACAAGAGATTGCTGTAAAAGATAATGCATCCATCAGGTGCTTGGTGAAGGGTGGAAATATATATATTTGTCAGAGCACTTGAGTATTTGTACTGAGTAAAGCTGACACCAAGAAACAAAAAAGATACTAAATGAAATAGCTACTATTACTAGTAGCCAGTTAGCTGCAGCATTATCACTGATCTGGGAAAAATGATTCTTTCTCAAGATGTCCACATAGGTATTTAACTCTGACTACTCTACAGATACATAGTTATACGTATCTGAAATGCTCCCTGTTAAGTTTACGCTCTCAGAGAGAGGATGGTATTTAAAATTACACAGTTCCAAATTAGATAGGAGACTGAATGTTTAATACTGTCAGGTTTCTTGAGAAACATAAATCTTGGAAAAAACAGTATCAGTTGGGCCATCTTCTGTGTAGGTATCATCCTCAGGATCCTACTTCAACTGTTAACTCCCTAGATGTGCTATGTTTAAAATCTGTTGCTACGTGGTGTGTGTTTTAAGTAAAACCTTTTTCATTAGGGAAACTGCAGCACTGACTGTTGCACCTGTATAACTGCTTAGTAAATATATTTGCTAATAAAATTGCACTTATGCTCTAAACAAAATGTGGTTTTTCTCCATTGGAAAAGGTGCTCTGAAATAATCAGACTGAACAGATTTATGTAATTTCATGTTTTCCCTCCCACCCACAGATGAACCATTATTTATTAATTGTGTATATTTGTGTAAGTACTTAATTATTTTTTTAAGGCTGTTATTTATAGATCTGAAAACGGTGATTTAATTGTTTTGAGTGCCATAATAACCAACATTTTCTAAAGCGAAAATAATGTGTTCATAAACACTTTGGATTTGGGGGGAAAAAAAATAAAACAAGCAAATAATTTTATGATGCATTGATTTTTATTTTCCTGTTCTGCTGATATAAAACAGCTACTAAGAGTAGTTTTGTGTTACGTCAGTAACCTTTAGGTATTCTAATGTATTTTACACATTGCACTGTGTTAATTCTTTTTAAAAGGCTAATTAACATAATCATCAATGTCATAATTTCAAATGATTTAGACACATTATGTTTAGTTATAGGAAAAAAAATCTTTTCTCTCTGATGGATATTAAACACTAGTTTTATGAAACTGCAATCACAGTTGTTTGGCATATTAGTAACACTTTATTTTAATCATTTTAATAGCACTGATTGTAATAAACTCATTTGGGATTCATGTAGAACTAACATTTATTTCCATAAAGTGTTTCACAGTAATTGAACATTAGTTCAGTTATGAATGCTGGATTGCTGCCAGAGTATTTCTATCTTTCTTTTTTCTTCAGTTTCCTCACTGTTGATTTAGTAAACCCATCATTCTGCTTCATTACCAATAAGATCATTAAATCTAAGGGTGGATTCTTAGCTAGCATAAATTGGACCTCAATGGAACTATTTTGATTAACACTTATTGAAGTTCTGGATGTTAGCTTTTTTGCTGTATTTTAGTAAATCATGGGCTTTTTAATCCCAGAGTCCTTTGTGACTAAGTTGATTTTTTTTTTTTTTGTAGACATGAAAATGGAGTATCATTCAACATACAAATCAGAAAAGGAAAATAAAAATGTGTTTAGGTACTGTCTAGGGGATTTGTTTCAGGTTACATTTGATTTTACTGAAAATATACTACAGAAGAAGATCTGAAGGCATTCATAAGACTGTTTTCAGCCTCAAATTGCCTTTCATGATGGCAATTATTTCAGTAATGCTATTACTGTTCTATAATAATTTATTAAACAGTTTCAGACCTTCTTCCTCTTGCTTAGAAGAAAAATGGCTTATTCACAAGACAAGTAACAGTATATTCTAACTTTGATTCAACAATAACATGGAAATTTAAATCATCAAAGTTTGAAGTGTAGGGAAGAACTGCTTGTATGTTGTCTGATAGAGAGATGTCACATTCTGCCTAAGACGTTTATGACCCTGGATAACAACTTTTGCAAATAGCTTTCAGAAGACCTCTAAACATTTTTAAGAATGTCTTATGCAATTGCGATATGGAGGATTGCAAGAGCATACGGATTGAAAAAATGGGTGTCATTTTAACAATACCTGTTATTTCCCATATAAATACTCTACTTGCATCTCTTACACACGTGAATGGAGAGGTGATTGTTACATAGAGGTCATTAAAAAGGATGGTTTTGTTCTGTCAAAGCAGCTATTCACAGGTTTGTGAGTTGTTTTTTTTTCCAAAGAGACTCCTCTTATGCCTCAGCTATAAAATGAAATGCGGCTTTTGTGAACAGATTTTACAGTAACAATTTCTATAACAATTAAGATTCCATTCCACTTTTCTAAAAACAAAAAAGAGAGAGGGGGAAAGAGAAGGGGGAAATGAAACCATTGGTTATCTGTATAAACCATGTAATAAACTATGAAAATACCCCAGCAGTTAATTTAACAGATAAGAAAACAGTGCAACAGACACTTGGAATTTACCATGTGTCGTAAATTCCAAAGCTTTTAATTTTTTCAGAGATGCATTATTTAGCAAACATTAAGTCATTAGAACTAACAAGACTTGTTGAATTGCGGGTTCATGTTAGCTGTCTGAATGTAACACACTTCCATGGTTCATCTGCCCCTAAATACAGAAATACTAGACACAGTTTTAAATATTCTTTAAGTTCATCTTGAGTATCTCGTAACATACTTGAACTAACCAGTTGTGATAGACTGTCCAGATGAACCAGGGCCAGCCCTGGTTTACCACTGGAAGTTCTGGAGTTTTCCAGTTACCAAAGAGCAGAGAGCTTTGGCTTGGTCTTGGGTATCAGTTAAATACTTCTCCTGTTATTCTGTAGCTTCATAAAAATCTGGTTTTTCATTAGGTGGCTTTACTCTATCCTTCAGTAAATGGAGCAAGAGGAAATAATAATTTCCTATTAAAAAGTAATAAAAAAATACTATTAAAAAGGAAAAAATACTCTCAGAAGTATATATATCTTCAAAAATATACTTCTCAAAATGTTTGCAACTGTTTTGAGTCATGAGGAGATTTAGTGGTTTTGTGGTTGGTTTTTTTTTTTTCATACTGACAATAACTGGCCTAGTCTAATAAGAGGTACACTAATGGAAGTAAGAGTCTGGACAGGTCAATGAACTTGAATGAATACTATGCTCAAAACTCATGTAATACTATTGCCAAAATCATAAAAGGGCCAGCAAGAAAGGCCATTTGCTAATACTGAGAACATTTTTTGACTGATTGCCCTAAAAGAAAATCAGATGGAGATGAGAAAATATGGGTTCATCGCTTCAAGTTAAACTCCCAGAACAAAAAAATGAAAAACAAATTTGTTAGCAGTAGTGCATCTGTCTCTTGGCGACGGCTGTGGTGGTCATAAGCTGGGAAGCTTTCTTTTACTGCTGTTCTGTGAGTATTTGCCTACGCGTTTGTCCAGTTTGGAGAAAGCGCGTGTTTTGAGGCACCATCTCCTGGCTGGTGTTGATCTATATAGAGCACAGGAACTTGATGATTTTTGGAGGGCGCTAGGCTGGTAGCTTACCTTATGCTGACTCCAAATGGAAACATGAGGGTCCAAACTCCTGGCTCCTTCAGAGAGCCTCGAGCTGAGCGTGTGCCCTGAAGGGCAACAATGCCGCTTCCCCGGCGGGGCTGGTGATGGAGGGCGCTCGGCACCACCTGCTTCCACCGCTGGTCTCCCGTAGGAGCAAGATCCCTGCTGAATGGCTAATGGCAGCCCAGCCTTTAACAGAAAAGCTGAAAGCAGAAGGGCAGAAGGGGTTAGCGGGGAGCGGAAGGCTCGCAGAGCTTTTTATCGAGACTGAGTAATATAACCCCAGGGACTATTCGCAGCGGGGCCGAAGAACTGAGGCAAATGCTGCGAAGGGAGGAAAAAAACCGTACCAGGCTCGGGCACAGGCAGCGGGGGAAGGACAAGGCCGTTGGTACGGACGGGAACAACAGCGTGGGGAGACAGAGGAG
>NW_010528026.1:0-18586 GCF_000687285.1 Phaethon lepturus
CACAAAATGCGGCTGCGGCTCTGGAAGGCTCTGTAGCTCTTCACACCTAAATCAATGCATGAAATCTATAGAATTCCCACGCTACTGTTCCCGTAACCAAACATCGGCTCCTTCTCCCACAGGTACCATGAGCTTCTCTCTCTATTTTCACTTTGTTTAAACCTACAGCAATTCCAGACCCCTGGGTACCCAAAAGAAACAACACAACCAAACCTCCGTCTTAATAATTTACATCAGAAACTGAAACAACATTCACCGTTTTAAACAAGAATGGCATCTTCTGGCCTATTTTATGTATTTTTTAGAAGAAACATGCACTTGTGGAGTCAACCATAGTCGAACCAGTTATCCTCAGCTCACTGCACCGCAGAGCAGACGAGCGGCTGCTGCTCCTGTGCCACAGGGTTTGCACATGCAGCACCGACAGCCTCAGCCTTTGCTTGAAGTCAATAGGACATTTCTGTAGGAAACAGCCCTTGCGCAAAGTGCTTCCCACTATATTTATCCCCACCACGGTGCAGCCATCTGCCAGGGACCATTTCCAAGCACACCCTTTCCTGCTCCCAGGAGAGGCCGGGTAAACCAGGATTTAGACCTGGATTTAGACACAGGATTTAGAAAGCAAAAGGGCTCTCCCGGGAAGCCTGGGGCACACGCACACTCTGCCAGCGCCCAGCGGGCCGGCTGGCTCCGGGGAAGGGAGGTTTGCGGGAGCACAAAGCCGGAGATGCTGCGCTCCGTGCTGGCGGTGGTCAGTCCAGTGCCGGCATGGCTGGCGTTTGCTGAATTATGTAACGATTAAAAAAACAAATGTTAAATATTTTATTAAAGAGTAAATCATGCTCGGTCTGCCACTGTATGGCACGGTATTAAGGTAAGACCCTTAGGATAAGCGTACGTCATAAAGGGGCACGGAGCAGCACATGCACACACAGCGTAAAATACGATTAGTTGGGGGGACAGGACGTTTCACCACAAACGAAATTTGGCCCTCCTTTAGACAGAAACTGAGTAACGGGATTGTCACAACCTTGCAACAGCATTGCAGTCCCTGTTACGATGGGGCTGTTGGTTTATCGCATTTATTCCCATTGCTGGATTACAAGAACTTGTGCTTCACAGAAGATGTATTATTGCTGGCACTTTCTCACTCACACACTCTCTCTTAGACACACACAGAGTCCCTTATAGGGAGGGGGAAAAAAAAAAAGGTAAACCGTCCAGCCTTATCAAACGCTGCTTGGAGCAGCGTAACCTTGCTGAATCCTGCACTTGCAGCCCGTTTCGCTCTGCCACTGTTCGCACCCAGCTTGCCTTTGGCGAGGTGAGAACAAGGCAGGGTCCAGGGTACCAGCGGTTAAGTAAAGTAGGTTATGGGTGGAGGGGTTTTTAAGAGACTGGTGAAGGAGGGTCCCGCATGTAAGTACCCGATAAGCTGATACAAACGCGCTGGGGCCCTCACAGCGAGGCGGCTTCTGCCTTGGGAACCACCACCAGCCCCAGGCGGCTGCGGTGCCTCTCACCCTGCCGCCGAGCCGCGGCTTGGCCCCGTCTGAGGGAAGCCAGTCTGGTTTGCTCTCCTGAGCCTGTAGGCCGGTTTTTCTGGAAAAAGCCTCTTTACCTCTTAGGAAACGATTCCTTCCTTCCAAAATTTGCAGAAGAAATAATTGGAAGTATAGGCACGAAGTGTTTAACCGGAGCAACCCAAAGTTGGCTGTACAATGTTTAGAGTCGTATTTTTTAAAATACAATTTTTTGTCGTCCATTTACAGTCACTGTTGTTCTTTGGAAGGGAGCGCGGAATATTCACCTTTTTTAGATAGTCAGGACCATTTGTGCGGGTTGAAGCGTGACTAAGGGTGGCACGAACCTACCAGCCAGACCAGATGCATCCCCCTCGCAGCCCCAGAGCACACGAACAAGGCTGGGCCCCGGCTGGGGTCGCTCCCAGAGCTCGCGGGAGCTCATGCAAGCCCACCTGGCAGAAACCCACGAGGAGGCAGCCCGGAGCGTGTCTACCACCCTGTGACTGCAGTGCAGACACAGTACTATCTATCTCCTGAAAGAAGAGGGCTGTAGGACATCCAGTCTGTTCAAACGTGTTTCCTACTGTCTGCCAGCAGGACAGTGTCACCATGCTTGTTAAACCCCGTGCCTAAAAGGCACATAGCCCGAGGTCTCCGGTAGCCACATGCTAACCCTGCACAGCTGACGAGTCCTGTGGATTGAAACCTCTCCTCCAGGAGCCCAGCAGCAGCATGGAAACACACACGGGGAGGTAAAGAAAAACAGAGAAACTGTCATGCAAAAATAATTTATTTTTTAAAATTATATACAGGGGGTGGTTTATTTCAAGTACAGAGAATAGCTAAAAGCAAAGAACGATGTTCTCCACTTCACTGGTTGTTCTCGGTTACTCAGTGCGTTGCTTAAGCTTTTCATTGTTTGTGCAAACCACGTATTTTGTACAGCCAGGCGGTGGTGGCCAGTACTGCCAAGTTACAGGGCAGAGCGCCTGGTAAGATGGGCTATCAGGTAGCGGGAATCTTTAGGAACTGTATGAATGACAGTCACACAGCCCACCCAAGGCAAGGTCTTCTTAATGTAAGCAATTTTCCTAAGGCTTTAAACAGGGACTTGCCCAGTTCTGCATAAATACCAGCCAGAAAAAAGCAAAGCAGAGTCCAAAGTTAAGTAATGCAAAATTAGTGACTAATTATTAATTAGCAAAAAGGATTTTATCCTTGAGAGTACAAAGAGAAAAAAAAGACATTACACTATTCAGTAGTTGACATTTTTTTATCCTCTTACCAAAAAAAAGAAAAAAAACACTTACAGTCAAAACATTTTGCAACTTAAAACTTCTAAATTTTGAGCTAGAAATTCTATGAAAAACACATTTCTGCAAATGTTACGAGAAAACTCACGGAGTTGTATTAACTACCATATAAATTGTTCTGTTCTGGAGCACGGACTAGAGGAGACACTGGAAGATATGGTTATGTCACACTTGGGGAAACGTCTTCATGATGGCTGCAGGTGGAAGCCGTGGCCTTCATTTGTCCCTAAGAAAAGTAATCACAAAGATACGAAAAGATGAGCACTGCAAGAAAATGGACAGATCAGAAGGTTCATAGCTATGAAGAGCGAGGGCGCTGGGCAGGACAGGTAGCCACTGCTGGTATAACACTCAGGAACACATATTCAAAATCCATTTTGTCACCGCATTGACAGGCCTTATCGCTAATGAGCACCTCAGTGCCAGCATTTCGATCACACGGTAGCAAAGTTAGGGCGTATTTTTGGAACTGCCACCCTGCTGGCTAGTTCAGGTCAAAGATGCAAGTAAGGGTTAAGCCCTCCATCCCCACCGCAGCTGCCGTGGAGGGCTCTGCTCAGCCACATCCGAGGCTCCCTCCGCCCCACGAGTACCTGGGGAGTATTTGGCTTTCGCGTGGTTGACGACTGGGTGCTGCAGGGGCGTTACAATGCCTTGGTCGGGTTTCTGGAAAGCCGAAATGAGGTTGTGCACTTTCCGAAAGAGCCTCCGGTGGACCCCAGGCGCTGTCTGCAAAGCCAAAGGGTGAGGGGTGAGAGGGGATGCTGAGTGTTGAGTGTCTGTGCCAGGCTCTAGGTGCTGGCACAGAAGCCTTGTCCTCAGAACAGCACACATCCCCCTGGGGAAGGAGCCAGTCCTTCACTTGGACCCCCCTTGATGTGCCCACTTAAAACGAGCCGTACTGCTCTCCTCCTTCCCCCGGGGCGTCGCGGCCTCCCTGCACTAGGAGCGGTTTCCAGCAGCGTGGTGATATAAGGCTGGAAGAGGGACAATTTCTTCATCACTGCAACAGAAACCCAGAGCCTGCCATGCTTATTAAGCAAATTCCTAATTCATCTTTCGCTACTTCAGACCCTGTTTTATTGCTGCCAGTGATTTAACCTCCAGCTTGAGGTTATCAGTGACATACTTCCAGCCTGGAAATACCAGTAGGACAATCTAGAGAGCTACCTGGCACTCACCAGGGAGGGGCAGTCCTTACACCACTAAATTCAGGCATGGACACAGCCTCTTGCAAACCTTTCTCTGAGCACTCAGTACTGGCTCACACGTTCATTGAGTATTCCTGTCTCTCTCATACAAAAGCAGCAGCAAAATGTTACCTATTTATTAAAAGTGGGAGGTTTTTTATCTTTCTACATCTTTCTAAGTCTTTTCGAACACTGTGAAATGAAACCGTGTCTGCTTTTAATCAAAAATCCAATGTTTCTGCTAAATCCTTCAGGACATTCTTGTAATAACTCCTCCCCACCACAGTCATGGGAGGACAAGCACAGGTCCTGCCTGCACAGTCCCACCTGAGGGACGCTGCTCTCACCCAGCACCCTTGGGCTAAATCCTGCCCCACTGGCACCAGCTGGAGTCTTCGCGCTGGCTGGGATTTTACCAGCGCTGTTTTAATTCCCTCCTTAGTCGTTGAAGGACGGGTGCGAGCCGAGCTGGCTCAGAGACTGACCAGCCACAGGGGAGGAAGCAGAGGCAGGAAAGCACCAGCTGCAGCTGGAGCCTGCTTTGGCCTTGGAGGCACATTTCAGCGGGATAAGTTGGATTTAGGCGGCTGTTTCTAACAGCTGAGGCCAGTGTGGTCTTAGCAACATTTACTTAAAGGTTTCCCTTTGCTTAAAGGAAGGGTTGGCACCATGGGCCTTTAGCTATCACCTTTCCCTGCAGAGGATGTACTGAGAGTCCTGGGCCTCCAGAACACCTACGCTGTGAAACACAGATAAGGTTTGCCTACGATGCCGCGGGGGAAAGCCCAAGACCCGTATGTAGGAAGCCAGCGGAGGTCATGGGGGAGGAGTTCTTAGCAGGTCTGTGTAACACCAGAAAAACCTCACTGCAGACTCTGACGTTACCTGGGGCCAAAGCAGGCTGCAGCCTCGCTCAGGGAATCATCCTCCGCAGGTGGGGGACTCCGGGGGTCCTGGCATCCTTCCTGAGACACCCGTGCTCGTCCTGGCACACCGGGTGCCCTACCACCCCCGCCTCGTCCCAAAACCCCTGCTGCTTGGGCAAGTGCAAAGCTCCAGGGTGCTCCTGATGCCTTACGGGAGCGAATGAGCAAATTCTTCCTGGGTACCATTCCCAAGGGCGACACGGATAATTATTTACTCTGCAGTAATGTGAGTCGCTCTTACTCCCCAACCTACCTCTGAGGAACCCCAGGAACTGGTCTTGTCTTCCAGAGCAATGCAACCAGTTCTATTACAATAATGGCCAAGGCATTATGCCTGTCTAGAAATTATTTAGTATTTGTAATCAGTGTTCATTAACATGCAAATAGAAGTCTAATCATTAATTGATACACGGAGTACATCCAAAGAACAAGACCTTCATAAAAGAAATACAGGTTAGCATCCTGATTCCATCAGCCTAAATAGCTGTCTGTATTGCAAATGGTGTTTTCCTACACTTGAATTACCAGTTTCGCATCAGATGGGTGAGAATACATTTTGTATCAAGTTTTGGCTACCTTATATATGTTTTGCACCAATGATTAATTGCTCTGGAGAGAAATTAACTTTAAAACACTGTAGATTGAAAATAATTTCCTTAAATATTCTGACATCAATGGTAGGTGGGATAGAAGGGAACTGATTGTGCTTGTCAAATTATAAAAACACAATATTTTTGCCATTTAAAATGATGCAAAATAATGCACTATTGCATTATGCAACAGCTGGAATGTAACAGGGAATTAATTTATGAGTTCAAGACTGTCAGAAGTGGCACCAAGACATCTTAGTAATGGGCAAACTCAAGATCGATTACCTTCCATGAAAATCAGGCTATGCAGAAACATGAATAATTTGAATATATTTCATTAAATCAATGTGAACATCAAATAGGATGTATAAATTTTCAGAAAAGAAAGGAGAAGTACACACCTCGGCACTCCAGGACCCAGTTTCTGTCTTGGACACTCTGTAGGTATAAACATAACCCTGATGCCTGTGGAAAAAAAAATCAACAGATATTTATTACTCATTTCTACTGTCAGGTTTCACAAGAGGTATGCTCTGTTACATGGGAGTCAGTTCATCTGCTAACCTTTCCTTAATAATTCACCCATAAATTCACCCATATAGGCTCTAGGTAGGTAAAAAAGACTGAGGCACTGGTCAGAAGCAGCGTTCAACCTACCGGGTTCTTTTTGGATGAGAGGGATTGGCCTGACTCAGACCTAGTTCAGCAATATTCAGTTATTCTAGGTTAACTGGCATTCCTTTCATTCCTGCCTCAGCATGTTTTTATATTTTTTCAGTGACCTCCTTCAACTGACACACACCAGACATACTTGGAAAAATAGAAGGTGTATTATTGACAGATAGCATTACTGTTCTGTGATCGATCTGAATACAGATGTTCCCAGAAGCAATAACATGCGTGTAATTTATTTGGAAAGCTAGACGCACAAAAGCCAAGTAAATTACTCTTTGCCTTGCCTGTACATTCCTAACTCTCAAGTGTTAATAAAGGAGACTTATAAGAGTGTGGAATCTTCCTTCTTTTTAAATATAATTTGAGTCTTTCGAGAATTAGGAGTCATACACTAATAGCACAAGACATACTCGTGTCCAGAGTCAGTCTTGCGTCTTTTACAAACCCAACACAGCAAATTATTTACATGGTAAATTATTATACCAATATCCAAAAAATTGACTCGGAAGCAGAGACAATTGATAGTAGTTCCACGGGTGCAACGTTAGTTTAAATGGTATCAGATAAGAAAGATTACATTTCATACTACATAGATTTACATGAATACACAGCAGGATTTTAGGGACAATTCCATATTTCAGCATCAATTTTTATTCTTAAGAAAGCAGAAAAATACTGCAGAAAAATATTTCTTTCCAATTATGCATGGTATCATAGCAGCTACTACAAAATAGCAGAAACCATCAGCGACACAGATACCATATGATTGCAATTACTTACGCTCTGTGTCATGGCTCCTGGATAAATTCTTGTTAAAAAATCATTACAGCAACTCTGCAAAGTGGTGTCTGATATAAATTACCCAAGCAGGAAGTTGTTAACAGTTGTCACACTGCTATAACCCCACGAAGTGGGAGCAAAAGTGCGTGTTGTGATTTGTGAGCTCTCCCCCCACCACTCGACTCCCACTGTGATTAAATATGGAGGCGGAAGACACAAAGCCGGTCCCTCCCGTCGGGGCTGCCACGGGGACAAACTCCCCTCGGGGAGACTGCCCTCCTCCTTGCGTATGGGAATATGCCTGACACAGCCCCACGATCCCACCACAGCTTCATCCACTTCTTCGTCTCAACCAAGGGACCGTTTTCCACCAAGACACGACTTTCCACCTGGTACGAGATGGACATGAAAAGTGTCCAGCCATGCTTCATGGAAGCCTAAGGAGGAAGGTTACCCCACCTCTTCCCCCAGTGAGCTCAACTGCTTCAGTCCGTCAGGGATTTGGATGGGCCAAGAAAGGGCCCTTGGGAAGAGGTGTGAGCAACCTACTGTGGCTTTAGGAGGAGGGAAGGATGTGGAAGGACAACGCGGTTCTCTTGTCCATGCCGTGGCACCACGGTCAATGGTGTTTGAGACCAAAGCTCAAGCCCCACTGTTTAAAAGCACATCCCCCTAAGTGACTAGATATGTTCATGTTCAGAGAATCCAGTGTCTCCCATTAGGGCCCTTAGACCATCCCGTACTATCACATCGTTTCTTAAAACCTCTCAGAGCTGTGCCTTTATTGTCAGTTTTTCATGAGTAGTTGATGTTCACGTTGATCTTTTCTTTTTAGAAATCACAAGGGACTTTCCTGAACCTATGTATGTTGCATGACAGCCAGTACATGGTTACCGAAACCAGGATTTTACAGGTCATAGTGTACAGGGAAACACCAGAGAGGTCCTGGCATTTTGTCCTGTCTCTTTGAAGTGACCATCTCCACAGTGATTATTTTCCAAGCCTCAAAACCAACAGAATCAGTATGTAAAGATCTAAAACTCACTCTCTTGCCTCCTTTTTTTAATAATACACTGTGCATATTACCCATGCTTGTTCTTGGTTGTTCCAAAGCAATCCGATTGCTTCAGTTTCATTAAAATCTGATTTTTCCACAGTTGTCTGGAAAGCTACCATGTGTTGTTTCTTTCATCATTTTCTCTACCTAAGAGATTGCATGACTTAAAGTGGTTGAGAGGCTGGGTTGCTGCCCTGACTCTGAAATGTCTGATGGCTTTCAGCACTCTGCCAGAAGGGTTTACTAGGCTGGACAAAGTGAAAAATAGAGGTCAGATAAAGTAATATTCAGGGTCAAAGAGAGTGATGTAGAAGATAGACCCCTATCCTGCATTTTTCAAAAAATTCCACTGTAAAATATTTCAGCTGAGCCCAGATAAAGCACAAAGGATAGCTCAGATTAAACACCCATGAGATGATACAGAATTTGGGAACACAGATGCTTTGAGCACAGCATGGAGAATGGGAAGAGTATGACATCGCTATCACAGCTTTGTGAGGGACAAGTGAGAGCTCTCCACTCACCTGGCAAATGTACATTTTTTTCCCAGAGGAGGAAAGACTGAAAGACCTGAAAGGGTTCACTGTGCTTAAGCTGAAAATCTCAATGTTGTCATCTGTTGTTGGCTCTGAAGCCATCAGTAATCACAGCCATTATGTAGACAGGAGATGGGCCAGGACCACCGCATACACACACACACACACACACACACACTTCCTCAAAGGAAATGCACAAAGGAAGGAGGACACATTTTAATAAGAAGGCGAACACCTAGACCTTCCCATCTAACTACTTTCCATTGGGATCTTTGTTCCCACAAAACAAATTACAGCTCTCCTGATAAGCATTCTCCCAACGAATATGATCTTATCAAAACTTTCTGTTAAGCAGCAGGATCTTACTTCATTACCACTTCAAAGTGCTTTTTACCTTCCATGTGCAAGTGACATGATTTTGATGAGCCAAGTTCTCTTTACTGCTACATGGGCACAGCCTCCCTTGAGAAAGGCTTTTATGATTTAAACTACCCAACATTAACTGAGATCAGTATGGGCTGAAGGAAGATCAAGGTGTTTTTCTTAAAATAAAAATTAAATAAAAAAATTAAAATTGAGATTACACAGAACATCACCGTCCAAAGAGCAGAACACGTAACACCAGGCAAAAGCAGGCAGAAAAATGCATTTACTGGAGCTTGGGTCTCAGGAGACGAGAAATTCCCCAGCCACCATGATGAGACAGCTCAGTTTTCTACATTTTACTCAATTCATGGCAGAAAAAATCTCCTAGTGTGACACAATGTTTCTATATGTGGTGCGGCCACATAGCTAAATCCAAAAACCAAACACCATGCGGCGTGGTCTTGGTGCTAGTCACCTGGGGCCTCTCACATCATAGCTTATGTTTTGAGGCCATTACCCAGCGAGATGCAGGCCAAGTCCACCTCTCAGTGACATGAACTCTGCTCTCTGCTGGACCAAATCAACAGGAGACAGACACATGTGACTGAGAGAAGGATTTCAGAGAGCGTTCTTAAACGCTTCGTGGCTTACCAGCGTTTCATGGAGGAGGGCCACCTCCTGATAGCCAGGCAAAGACCGGACGAAGGGGTCCCCCTTCCCTTCATCTGGCCCAAGGACAGCCCCAAGCCTCACTCACAACTGCAAAACTCTTCTTTCATGCCAGTGAAGCTCAAGGGACGGGAGCAATCATGAATTAACAGCCTGATGAATAAGGCCCTATAAATTTTTGATCAAAGGCAAAAAATGACAAAATGCTGATGAGGGGAAGCAGAAAACAACCATTGCTGTAAGGGCAGTATCAGGTATGAAAGAGTGGTTTGTTCATCACAGATTATATTTTTATGTCATCTCGCTTATTTTTTCATCTCCGTAACAAAGGATGTGCTGTACCAGCTGGGAACTGCAGTAGCACTGCCTCTGTTGCAATAGCATCGCTGGGAAAACTTTGTCAAAGGAAAATCTAGAAGTTGCAATTACAGGAAATGGTCCACTTTATAATATCGGACTTTATAGCTAGATAATTCCTCCCAAAGAGCTACAAAGGCTTCATTCACAGATGACATACTGAGACAGCATCTGTCTACCTGTCCTCTCCACTCCTCCTTTTCAACTCTGATCAGACTTGTTAAAGCTGCATTTACTTTAACAGGTGAATAATTACAATCTTCTGCACCATTGAAAAAGCCAGAGGATATTAGCTGCATGCTGCAGATTAAAATTAACCATGACATTTCAGCTGCATGTTATATTTTAAAATCATTTCCAAATGTTTCATATCTCAGTTGGGAAATTTTATTAAACTAATTTGTATTCATTTCTGGGTCCAAAATGGAACAAATATAAAGGGAGAAAGGCAGAGAGACAGAGGAAAGCCATGCCAGCAACAAATGACCTCAATTTCTTCCTCTTTACATAGCTTTCTCTTCTGATATCTTTGCACTATACCAATCAGCTCTTCTTACTCTTACATAGTGCCCATGCTCAGTTTCTTGTAACTTCGCCACATTTCAGCTTTTCAGACTGAAATTTTGTTTCTTGGGTGTTTGCCTCAACGTTATCCAGGGACGGAGACTGCTGAAGTGCTAGGAGAGGAGACACATTAGGAAAAACAGTGCTTTTCCCAGGTTAAAAAAATAATCTTCCAATTGTTGTTTTCTTGCTCAGTTTTTAGAATAACATTTGTTTAAAGGAAGGTATATCTCTTGCAGTCTCTGAGAGAAAGCGGTGGTGGCTGTCTGCACGGCAAGAGAGGCACTCTCTAAAGGTCATTAGCAGTTGTAGCTGCACCGTGCCTGGGCTGGCTGTACCATGGGCACTCAGCTAAGCACTGTCCACCACCTCAAGCCACAAGCGATATATGAATGTTGCCTGCCCTAGATTAGAGGGGAAAAAAACAGAAAGTAATTTAGAGTGGGCATCTTGGAAAGGAAGATTGGGACTGGGCGGGGTGGAGGTGGAAGAAAAGAAAAGGGGATCCATGTCTATTGTAAGCTGGGCAAGGAAACAGCAATGAAAATCGAATGCCTGGGAGAGAGTAAGACTAAATGAGTAAGGAAGGGTTATAGGGAGGTGAAGCATGAGGGGGTTTGAACTGGGAGCAGCACAAAATGCTGGAGGGGTGAAAGAAACAGGAATAGAAGATGAGTGGTTTGGAAGCAGAAGATGTATGAAACAAAGAAACAGCCCTCAGCAATGCAAGCAAGGTCGGCAGGCTGTACCAAATAACACTGGGTAAGCTCAAAATCCATTCCCACGCCCCTCACATTGGGAACCCAAAGCTGAAGGACACTCCAGACCTGAGCCTCCTGGGTCACAGTTTCTCTTGTGTGATACCGAGTTAACAAACTCTTCATCTTACAAAATGAGATAATGCCTAGAAATCACCATATTATGGAGATGAGTACTATTAATGCTATGGAGATGAGTACTACAGCAGAGCTTGTGGGGGGCTCAGTACTTCCAGAGTGGGGGTCAATGGCACACAGCAGATAACATAATGAGCGTGAGAGGTCAGGATGCAGTCACTTCTGCCTTATCTGGAGGCGTTTGATGCAGGTTGCAGATCAGCTCCTGAATGCCCAGTCAGAGGAACCAACCTCAGGCAGCATCCCAGTGGGCAACCCTGGACCAGCAATGAGGGCGATGGCATGGGCACCACAGTGGCTACAGAGGTGGGAGATTGGCTACTACAAAGCCAAAATCTGTGAGGTCAGGGGAATCCACAGCAGTTCCTGGGAGCCTGCACATCCCACGTGTGTGCTCATCAAGGTCTCCCCTCCCCAAGGTACCCCTGAGCTGCATGGCCTCCCCCATGCGACAGAAGTGACGGCTGCCAAAATGATGAAATAGTCAATCCATCCATCCACTTAAATGTCTGTCTTTTTCTTTCTTTTTCCTTTTTGTTATATTTCTGCTTGGTTTATTAATCACTGAAAGGCCAAAAATTCTTGTTATTTAATGTAGGAGACAATCCTATTTAAACTTACAGCTCCTCACGCTGTCCTGGAATTTGCATTGTCTGGTTGACAGGCAGCCTGGTTCCTGCCTGACTGAGGTCTCAGACATACAATCAAGGTACAGCAACTTAGCAATTACCACCCATCAGCTAACCCAAGCTGAAGAAATAGCATTCACATCGAGATGATGTGCAAGATACAAGCTCCATGTCAGCAAGAGTGAATAACATAGTTTAAATCAGTGTTTACAACATCTGAAAAGCCCAACAGAGTTACTGCAGCTTACCTCACAGCAGCACTCTCTACACACCCACTTTAGTTGACACTTCTGTCACTGATTCCCCTACCAACACCTTCCTGGGGCAAAAATTTACCCATGATACTGAATCAGTAACTAGTATTAGCTTGCCGTAACACTGTAGCATTATAAAGCAAATGCATTATCTCGATTTTCTCTTCTGAAATTAACAGAAGCTTGAAAAAGCAAGTCAAATCTTGTGAAAAGTCTCTGACTTTATGCACAGATTTCTGTGGAAGACTGCCAGCATCTTCACCACTTGAACACTCCTAACCATCAGTAGAAATGTCGCTGATTTACCTGAAGAGCAAGTGTGTAGCCTTTCTGGGCAGGTTTTATCCTGGTCTGGTACAAGGCAATGCCAGCCAAAAGAAATGTCTCAGAGGGGAATTTCTTCATATTTAGAAAAAAAAAAAAAAAGATAATTTATTCAAATCTGAGATGCCAAATAGAAGGAAATTATGGCGGGCCAGTAACTAAGCTTCATCAATTACTATGTCCTCCAGGATAGTAGCTCACAAAGGCAAGAAAGGCAATAAGGTTATCTGCTGAAATTTCTTTCATCACTTTTGGCAAAACTCACAGAACTGCAATACATAAAACACTGTCAATAGCCCTGTAAATGTTACTGTTTCATATTTCAGTGAAACATTTCTCGATTTGTTTGGGAGTGATGCAGTGCAGCTCGTTTTCAGATTTCCTGACTCTCTCAGACCAAGGTAGGCATGGTCTGACCATAAAATCCCTGAACATGAAATCACTGCGTCAGCTAAATCCTCAAAACTCAAGCCTACAAAACTAAGGTAGAGCTAATCTAGGTTCTGTTATCTAACAATAGTACCCATTCTGCCATTTACAGATCGTTCGCGTAGCAGTTACCCACCGTTCAGGCTGTCTATACCTGTCTAGAATCTTTCCAAGAAAAGCCATTGGAAAAACTGAGGCCGATAGCTGCGTTATTCTCCGCAAAGACAAGCTCACTCAGGTTAGCAGGGAGCTGAAATACTCACCTCAGTAGAATTTACCGTTGTGCTGCAGACTTTTTTCAAAGCTGAAAATAGTGCGTGATGTTTTACAACGGCAACATTGAATTGAGGGGCTCCTCCCAGAGAGAAACTTTTGTTCCAAATTACATTTTAAATGATGATGATTATTATGTGCAGTGTTATAATAAATGCAATTATTCTGCCATTTCTATCAAAAATATTACATGGGAAACAAAAGAAATGCTAAGCTGAAGCTGGCTCGTGATCCTGTATTACACCTTCACGCGGTACAGCTGATACATCTGCCGCATCAGAAAGTTTCGGCACGTTGCCTGAACTTGTGCACTGTGGTTATGGTGACAGAAAAAACGGTGCACGTAAAATCTGATAGGACTGCAGCCTATCCCTGTTGCCATTACTGTTGCTTCAAGAGCTCTAAGCAGCTTTCTATCCCAGCTTTTGATTATTCTCCACAATTTGAATGCAGTACAGCACGAGTGGCTGGTTTCGAACAAATAACTTGAACATACAGTTTGACAAGTGTGTCATGTTTAGCTTGCTTAAAGGTCTGAAACAACTACTATCATTCCAAGTATTTTCAAGTATATGAATTCTAAGACCCAAACTACAAATGTTTTATCTTTGCCAACTCAGGCACGAGCTGCTTGTTTCTGCATGTGTGCTCACATATCTCTAAAGGAAAGCGGTGCTTTTGGCACTCTCAGGCATTTTATTTACGCATTTTCCAGGCACAGTTTAAGAGGCTGCTTCTCCAACTAGCCACCGTTATTGTGTCCTGTGTCCCCCATTGACTTCATTAGGAGCGCTGTGCACAGAGGATTTCTGAGGGTGCTAAAATCATCAGATGGGGTGTTGAGCAAAGAGGAAACCAGACCAGTAAAGAAAGCTCCCTTGAACAATCAGATTTTGATACTAAAACCTTGGTGTACTGTAGGTAGTGCCTAACATGTTTACAGGTAAAACGTGTACATTTTTTAAAGCATATGCATTGCTTTTAGCCCAGTATTTTTCAGGAACAGCAAAGAACTTGCTTTTCAATGCAACCCTAAAAAATTTCCAGGAAAAGATTGTGCTCCTCTGTTGACACATTCAAAACATGATGAACAACATCCTTGAAGTACCTATTAACAATTTAATAACGGTATTCATGAAATGAAGATCTTGGGAGCATCTGGTATTAAAAAACTTTGCCAAAATCTGCAGGCAGCACCTCTGTTTGCAAGAGCCCCCGGGGATGCTGTTGCAAATCAAAACCTTTCTACTCTTCCATGCAGTTTAATTGTGGTCTTGAAATATTTATGAAAGTGGGTTCATTGTGCTTTGCCACAGCCACACCAGAAAACATGCATGCCATGTACACACCGTGACTTCAGACAGCAGAAAGCAGCGCTCAAGGAAGATAAAGCAATATTTTAGGAAAAACAAAGAAGAGAGAAAGCAGAGTTTTCTAGCCAAATGCTCCAACAACAGGGGCCTGCCTGCTGGAGTTACCCGTCTCTGTAGGTCAGGTTTTATGCTACTACCTGTCTCTTTTATGCTTGCCCTGTAAAATCAGTGTCAGGCACAAGGGATTCATGAAGTCTTTGACTCTTCTCCTTTTTAAAGGTCAGGGCTCCACTTTTTAATTGGGAAAGCAAAAGGTGAATGAGTCTGACCATGAACACTGCTGCCCGCATTACGTGCCTTAGGAGGCTCAAAGACTGGCCAAATACGTTAGGGCTTTCTGGGGTAGCCCAGGGGAGGGAGGAGGGGGCATTACAAAATTATGCAGTTTCTTGGGAAAAGGAGGTGTTGTTTGAGCCTAAAGAGGACTTACCAATTACTGTACCTGGAGCTGGAAGTGAAAAGTGGTCACCAATGTGAGTTCAAGCTAGTGACAGTATTGTCATCCAAATATTTGTTTAATAACTTTTTTGATAGATGTTTCTTTTCCCTCCATCAAAACTGTGCCTTTTAATTTTGACAACTCCATTCTTCCTCCATGGTAAAAAAAAAAAAATAAAAGAACCCTAAGAAGGCTTAGGTCTGGGGAAGTTTAGGTTTGTTTTACTTCTCCAGGGAAGTGCAAGGAGAGGGGAAAGAAGACAGACTGAACATGATTTGATTTTGGAAAACTGGACTATTTTTCTCTTTTTCTTTTCTAAGAGCAATAGAAACATCGTGGGCAGTACGAAACAGTTTCACTGCTGTTAGAAATCTTCATTGGAAAAATGCAAAATATTTTGTTTTGCTCTGATACTTATTGCGATACATCTAATGGCTGACCAGATTTGTTTCTCATTTTTCAAGGATCATTTCAGTACTTCCAGTAAATACATGTTTTGCCTAATCTTGATCTATCTAGGTATTCCTAGAGTGATCTTCAGCACAGATTTTGAACCAAAATGTAAATTTCTGAATAAATTTGCTATGCTTAATAAATTCCATTATTTCTTTAGAAGGAAGTATAAAAAAGCAGAGAAGTACTTCCTCTCCTCTCCTCTCCTCTCCTCTCCTCTCCTCTCCTCTCCTCTCCTCTCCTCTCCTCTCCTCTCCTCTCCTCTCCTCTCCTCTCCTCTCCTCTCCTCTCCTCTCCTCTCCTCTCCTCTCCTCTCCTCTCCTCTCCTCTCCTCTCCTCTCCTCTCCTCTCCTCTCCTCTCCTCTCCTCTCCTCTCCTCTCCTCTCCTCTCCTCTCCTCTCCTCTCCTCTCCTCTCCTCTCCTCTCCTCTCCTCTCTCTCCATTTCTCCCTTTCTCCCTTTCTCCCTTCAGCAACTGCATGTTTCCCTCTTAGATTTTACCAAAGCTCTCATGCACATACATGCTTGCCACTTGTGCATGATGTTCAGACTGGAGTTTGTGGGGAGTGGGTCCATTGGTTTATTTTGCCAAAGCCAGGCTTAGCATCCTCCGTTGAATACATATCTACATCTCTCATGCCTTCCCTACTTGCTCCTCCAATCTCTCCACTAAAGTGCTCTGCTTTGGTAAACTTTTGCCTGTTAAAGCACTTCTCTAGTTTATGGCCCACATTTCTTTAAACTGTCACTGCTGTCTTCAGTGTGAGACTATTTCCTGGTATCTTTATGATAACTGTCTCCAAAGTTATTGTGTGATATGCTGTTTACTGTATCTGCTATTTCTTATGTAATGCTCTGAATTGAAATGTTAAGTGTTGGAACCAAGGCTTAGCTCTAGCATTTTTCAGCAACCTTTCTCTCTATATCATATCATATCATACTCATCATAACCTTTTTCATTTAATTTTTTATCTGGATTTATCCAAGATTCTATTGAAAATTTCCCTTATAAAAAATTCATTGAAGATCTATATTCTATGAGAAGCCTGCATAACATTCATCAGTAATATTTTTTGATTTTACCCCTTTGCTTATCATATATATGTTTGAATGCAACATAACATGAAATATGAGTGGCCCGTAATTTCCAGAAACAGTTAGATAGCGTTCTGTTTCTTAGTGAAGTCTCATCTCTTTTCCTCCAAAGATTGCAGAGCTTCATAGTTAGCAATCCTTTCTCTTCTTCCTATTTTCATTTTATATATTTTATTTCATTCATGAAATTTCTTCCGAAGGGTGTAAATTACCACTAATATAGCAAAAAATCCCAGCTGATTGTGTGTAGATGAAAGACTTTGATTTAGACTAATGGTGGACTAATTTTAGGATTCTCTATTTTATTCAGCATTGTAACATTCTGCCTGATCCTTTCTCTAACGCCTTAGTGTCTCGCCTGCACTGAATGACTTCTGAGTGTTAAGGACATACATCACCATTTCCTCTGATGGTTATTTAAAAAAGATTCTGCTTCCATTGCCTATTCCCATCACAGGAATCACAGCACTCCTTACCTCTTGCTACGTCTATTCAATTTTCATTTAATTCATGATGCTTCTTATTTCCCATTTTTCAGCTAGCTGTAAAGGTATTTGTTAGCAGTAGCGCCTATCTTGGTTCACCTTCTGATTTCATGAGAGAAGAAAGAATACATCTTCTGCCACAAAGAGCTTCCCTGAGAAGAAAGTTGTGTATTTCTGGATTGCCTATAACCTTCCCGCATGACTCCGTTTACTGCTCTACAACAGGGGAATAATAAAGCTCACCTAGGGCTTAAATACATATTGTTGGACATGTATTCAAGATATTTGGGGACCCGACCTAGGACTCTTCTTCCTCTTCTGTTATTTTGCCAGGTACCTAAGTGCCCTCTGACAGCTAATTTCTTGCTGGTCCTACAAAAGTTTTCTCTTGGATTCCTTCTCCTACTGAAGTAAGGTGCAAGTGTCTGTTTAGCCTTGGTAGACACATCTTTGCTCTTTCGGTGCAATGATACTTCATTGTACGGCGTTATCTCTTAGGACTTCCGAGACTTCTGCTTTTGCCAAAAGTAGGGTAATTAAATTGCCTCATTAAAATGAGGTCCTATGACTATAAAGTCCCCCAGCTCTCTCAGGGAGACCAGAGGTCTACCTGCTTTCTGGCAGACCATCCCATCAAATCTTTCCTAGCTGATAAAACATTAGCACTTAGTTCGTTACCCATCAGTATTTCATTTACTTTACAGGTACTTTACTCCCAGCTGGATGGCTCGTGGGACACACAGCCTGACCAAGAGCGTCCCAAAGCAAAGGCACATTCTGGATGACAGCGATCCACACTACACTTCCCGATGACAGGGCACGCTGGGGATGTTGCTAAGCACACCCATGAGTGCATTAGAGAAGCAGAAGACAGCGAGCAGAAAGCAAGAGGATTATCCAGCACAAAGAGGCAACGCAGACCATCCCGAGCCAAGTTGCCTGGCTCTTCTCCATGGCATCTCGCTCGTCCTTCCTACATGCTCCAAGCCTGCTTTCTCTTTTTGTTTTATGCCCGTAGGAAGCGTGGGCTCTGCAAGGCAAAACCTGCTCCTCTTCGCTCTGCCAAGGACCCCACGCCCCTTACGCACCCCTCTGCCTTAAGTTAAGGTGCAGGAGCCAAAAGTCTCACACGTATCTGCAAATGGTAATTTTTAGGACATACTTTGTCACTGTTACGTAGGAACATTCCATACCATGGACGGAAATGTTGGAAATCGACAACCACCTGACCAGCCCTTCCTGGGACCCCGCTCCCAGCCCCACTGCCCTCGGCTGCCCCACGCCCCAGAGAGGCGACGGTGGCTGTGTGGGGCCGGCCGCACTCACAGCACGCAGAGGCAGTAGACTCCTGGGATGCTCTCACTGTCCCGCAGTAGGTAGCTGCCGTC
>NW_010528026.1:18660-19215 GCF_000687285.1 Phaethon lepturus
GGCGGGGTCCAGGCCGGGGCCTCCCCCCGCCGCGGGCAGCTCTCCCTGTGCACGGCGCTGCCTCGGGTGCTCCTCAGCCCTGTGCTCCCCACAGCATCTCTGTCTCGATGGCAGATGTAAACAGGATGTGTTCACACGTCTGAAGCCTCCGCACAGGGCGAGACAGCGCTGAGGGAAGAGTGAGGAACGAGCACAGCTTTTTTGTGGTTTTTTTTTCCCCTTGCCCCTTTTTGTTTTCCTTTTTTTGCAGGCTGTAACATCCTCACGGCATCGCAGCTCGCACACGGAGGTGTCATTTCACAGCCCATCCTCGCCCAGGCGTCTCTGCTCGGCAGGGACGTGACATGGTGAAGTGCACGATGGCCGCGGGGCCAATGGCCTCCTCAGGTGGCACAGGGAGGCCAGGACTGCGGCACCGCTGTCAGTGGTTGCTATGTCCTCTGGTGTTAACCCAAGGGGAGACAAAGAGGGGTGAAGCAGGACCCCAAAGGCCCTCTGCAAAGCAGGGATTATTTTTTTAACCTCTTATTTTTAAAATCCCCAGGGGTGAGACAC
>NW_010528027.1:0-3367 GCF_000687285.1 Phaethon lepturus
GGGTGGTGGGAGAGCGTGCAGAAAGAGACACTGAGCCCCAAGCGGGTGTCTTGGGGGGAGCCTGGCCATCCCCTCCTTCTTATTCCCAGAGAAATGAGGCTCCGAGGTGGAGTTTACTGGGACTCCCAGCCAGCCGCGGGCTCACAAGTGCTGACAGAGCACTTCCAGCCTGCGCTGGAGCCTGGGGGAGCTCGGCGCTGTGCAAAACCAGTCCCTTTCGTGCCAGGCTGCTCCTGCACTCGTTTTGGGCTGGTTCGCGCACAAGAGAAAGGCAGTTTCTGTGTGACCACAACAGCACCGCACCTTGCCCTTGTAGATAGAAAGGTATGAAATATAACGTGTATCAGGTTACCGCCAGGGATTGATTTACTGCTCCCAGCAAGGTGCCCGAGAGAAATTCCCTGATGGTGATGCAAGGTCAGGCCATGGAAACTTGCAAGACTCTTCATCCCGCTGGAATGAAGAGCAGCGTGTCGGCCGCCCCGGGCCAGGGTGGACACGAGGCGCTTGTGGACGCGAGGCGCTTGCACAGCTCCGAGCGGGCGGGAGGGCGGCTGGACGGGCTCTGAGCAGCGTGACGGGTTGCTGGGGTCCGTGGAGCAATGTGGCCGGTGGCACTGCTGTGGCTGGGAGGGGACAGGGGAGGGCTGTGGCAACGCTTAGCTAATGGTTCGGGTGATAGTAAAGCCTGTGTGGTGGAGGGCTGAAGGACCGCTGGGGTCTGGGCACCGTCCTGTTAAGGGCCAGCGTGAAGAACGACAACGCGCCCCAGCCCTTGCACGCGATTTGCGTTCTGCAGGTGGGGAAATGGGGACACAAAGCAGTGTGTCATTTCCATCACAATTGTCCACCTACTAACAGGAGCTGGGAGGAGATCTCGGCTCTCCTAAAGCCTCGTCCAAGGCTGTATCGCCCTGTCTGGGGGAGGGGAGGATGGGAGTAAGACGGCGTTAAGAGCAAGGCAGGTGCTGCACCACAAATGGAGGCTGACATGGGCAGGTCTGTGCTTGGCAGCGGGCACCGGAGCAGATGATGTTGCACAGGGAGGACTGGGGAGGCCAGGAGTGAATGTGAGCTGAAGGGAGAAACCATCCCTGCAGGGTCTGAGCAGGGGAGCCCGGGTTCAGAGGAGCCCTGGGAAGTGCTGGCTTAGACCCTGGACGTCACCTGAACTTGTCCTTGGAGACAAGGACAAGTTCAAGAGCCCCTGCTCTTGTCCTTGGCCCAGCCAGGTGGTTTGCAGTGTGGACCAGGGAGAGCAACTCACAGGAGCAAGGCAGGAGTAAGGCTGGGAGTCAATCTGTCTGCTGTTTTTAACGTAATGCACGAGGACACAGCACATCTCGACTGCGAAAGCTGGATCCGCTCTCTGTGCCGCGTGCACGCCTCTCCCCTTTGCGGTGCTCTCGCTGCGGTTTCGCCCCCCGGGGTTCGCCGCCGCTCGGAGCCGTGCGTCTCTGCGTGTGCGTCCCCATCCCCGTGTCTCTCCTGACACCCGTGCGTTGGTGTATCTCTCCGGGTCAGTGACACATCCCGGTGCTATGCTGCTTCCCCGGTCTGGAGGAGGGGGACCCAGGGCTGCGTGCTCCCAGGGGGGTGCAAGGACACACTTCCCTGGTGCCAGAACCGGGGAAGGTGAGGGCTGAGCCCTGCCTGGCTGCTGGATCCCACGAGCTTGTCGTCAGCCGAGCGGCCTGGCGAGGAGGTGACAGGACCCTTCAGCAGCAGCAGAGTCTTCAGGAATCAGACTTGTTTTTCTCCCTCCTCTCACCCACCCTTAACCGCTTCGCCACAATATCAACAGCAGGAACCACCAGCCAGCCCCAGATCCTAGCCGATAAAAATCTTCTCTCCTAATTACTCAGCAGCCCACAAATCCAGCCTCAGTTAAGCCCCTGAGAAGTAGATACCCTGGGCTACCTCTTCTCCCTATCCTCCGTCCTTCTCGCCCTCGCCCCGGTGGGCAGCCTCGCAGCTGCCGGGGCTGAATCGGGTGGAGAGGTCCGCGCTTCGGGTGCTGTCACCCATTTCCCAGACGTCATAGGTACTGGGTGGCTGTGGGACTCTTGGTGCTGCGATCTGTGAGCAGCCGAGGGAAAAGACCGGGGAGGGAAAATTCCCCTGCTCCCCCGTGGGATGGATGGGGATAAAGAGAAGCTTTGGAGAGGAAGGGCTGGGTGCCTGAAGTCATGCCAAGTCCCAGCTGCGTGTCTGGAGTAAGGGGACACATGCAGCAGAAATTACGTATGTGTGCAAAGAAATATATGATCTGTGTGGGCGCACTGCGTCCCCGCAAGGAGGGTTTATATGGGATGGGACCTGACCAGAAGCAAAGCTCGAGCTAGCATGCAGCTATGTGCTGTGAAAACTGGGTAACAGCTGTGGAGTTATGACTTTACCAGAGCTCCTGTTAGGTCAGAAACGGTGCGGCTCAGGGGACGGCTCCACTTCTGCACCGACATGAGGCTGATATCCCCCTTCTGCGATTCCTTCTCTGCAGCCAGAAAGGGAAAGGTAATGTGAGGGCAATTAATGGCATTACCTACAGAATGCAGAGCTATTATTTATGTGTGGGGTTAAGTACACACTGGCACAAAATCACTGTGAATCTCGTGTGCATAGAAAGCACCTTGGCACTAAGCCCAGCCTAAATGTAAAAAGGGACTAAGCCCCAGACTTTGCTTTCCAAGCCCTCAGCCAGGCTGCTTCCCGTGGCAGGACCCTGTGGTGTCAGCGGTGCCGAATGAGCAGAGATGTGGGGAGGGAATGGTGCCCTCTTGGTCCCTCGCCGTCCTCACAGGGACCGGGAGCCGATGCCTCGCGAGTCAGATGTCAGAGCAAACCACGGAACGGTTTTCACATCACCTGGTGCTCACGTGGCTCCCAGCTCAGCAGGGCGGCTGTGGATCGCATGGGGTAAAGTGACTGAGGATTTTTGGAAGGAATGGGCCGTGCTGGAAGTGTGTCCCAAGAAAAGAGTTCTCTGCACTTGGAAGTATTCTGATACTTTTGAACCAGTTTGAGGTCTGGAGTTCTAGGAGAGCTCAACATCCATCACCCCCAGGCTTTGCATTTTCAAAGAGCTCCTTTCTTAAGCAGCCACGCAAAGACCTGAGCTTCCCGGCCAGCTCGGTGCCGACGCACCGGGCGCTGGGCTCCTTGGGTGCGCTCGGCGCTGGCTGCTGGGGAGCCCAGCGGAGTCTGGCCCCGTGGACCTTGTGCTGAGCTGAATTATTCCCTGTAGATGGCATCACAGCATCTCAGCTGTCCCCGCGGGGACGCTCCCACCGCAGCGGCGGCGCAGGACGCGTACGGCAGCTACGGGCACTGCCCCGCGAGCAGAACCCCCTGGGAGGACGCGGCGGGA
>NW_010528027.1:3398-5714 GCF_000687285.1 Phaethon lepturus
CGGGCCGCGCCTCAGCCAACCCCCCCCAGGGTCCCTGGCAGCCTGTGCATCCCCGTCGAAGCTCGCAGCCTTCGTTAGCCCCGCTGGCTGCATCACAGTGACCGGGCTACCGTACGCTGCTGCTGTCAGCCCTGGAATTGCCGTGTGGACGTATCTGGGAGAGAGCGTTAAATTAGGGCTTGGTCCCAGTCCAGATCAAAACCCTCCATCGGTTTTGTTGGTGGACTTAAACTGCATCTTTGCTTCCTATAGCAGGGTTTGTCTACCTGGGGACATTCAGGAAGGTTAATCTGCATTCACTTTGAAAGTGGATAAATTAAACCACATTAAACATGCTTATTGAGAATTAAAATAGCTTTAATGTGGTTTAGTTTAATTTACTTTGAGAGTGTGTTGAACTAGATTAAATTAAAACCATTTTAATTCTGAAATCTGAATCATGAGTTTAACGGGCTTTAACTGATCAACTTTCAATTCATACTTTTAATTAATTTGAATTAATTTTCCGGAGTGGCTCCATGTCGACAAGCCTGGTAGTGAGAGAAAACCACAGAGACACAGCCGGGTTCTGTGTAATCACATTTACTATCTGCGGGAATGCCTATATTGTAGTCGCTGCTGGGACTGCAGCACGCTAGAGAGGGACCTGCGCGAGCTTTAAAGGAGGTAGCTCGCGACAAGGAGCCAGCTAGCCCGTATTTTAGCCCACGGGAGTCCTGGGCCAGCTCTGGTGCAGCGAGATGCAAGCACGCGGAGCCTCGCCAGGCTGTTGGTTTGCTGGAATTTGGATCTCCCCCAGAACGCAGAAAGTATTTAAGGAAACGCCGTCCTCTGATCCTCATGCGGGCAGTGGTGGGGCAGGAGAAGCCCTGCAAGAACTTGCTGGCAGCAGATTTTCTGAGCTCGCTTTGCCCGTTTTGAGGTTTTTCTTTTTCCCTTTTGTCCCTCAGTCCAGCGGGGTCGTCCCACTTTGGGGACGCTGGCGGTCACTGCTCAGCCCCGGATGCCTCCTGCATTCCTTCCATCTGAGGGCTGGCTGAGCTGGTCAAAGCCTGAGGTTTTAACGTCCTCGTAGACCACGCGTCACGTCTGACCGGGCTGCCACATGTCACCATGTGGCATGTGTGTGGAGGCTGGCTTCCAGTAAACAGTGCTTCCCCTGGATTTCGACATGCCTGTTCCTCCAGCCCGGGGTGCCTCAGAAATCCGGGTCACGGCGCTGTGGGTGCGGACGGGGACCAAACCGGGATACGGTGCGGGCAGAGGCCGGCTTTGAAGGCAGAAGTCTTCGGGCTCCAGCGCTGACCCTGCTCCTGCTGGGCTCTGCAGCCCTGGGCAAGGCTCGCCCGTCAGCTTCCTCATCTCCGGAGAGAAGATAACATTTAGATGGCCATTATAAGTATTAATTAATGTTTGATTAGTTCTTTGGAATTATAAAGCACCAGATAACCCGTAAGGGTTACTATACGCTGATTTACCTCGATGTCGCTTATCGCTTAGCACGATTTCTCAGCACTCCAGGTAGTTTAATACCGGTATCTGGAACAGAGAAAATAACCAAAGATTATTTTCCACCCAGCTCTCTTTGTCCCAAATGGACAGAAACGCCCAAGACAGGAAAACTTAGGCTAGGAAAATCCCTTACTCTTGGGAATAAGTCACTAGAGCCCTGTTTGGATCAGGTCTTAAGCGCCTGAGTTTGTGCATGCCTGACACGTAGCACAGAGCAGACCCGGGTGGAGCAGCAGGCAGCGCCCAGAGGAGCAGCGCTGCTGTTTTCAGATTTTAAAGAAAGAGAAATGGGTATTACTGAGATTTGCATAAGGCCGAAGAGCGAACACGTGGAGGAAACCAGCTCCTCTGTTGCTCACTCCCGTTCCCTTCTTGGCAAATTTGCTCTGCTGTATTTTTATAACCATGTCACCTCGTAACATGCAATAAGGAGCACGGGGTTCTTGTTTGTTTTCCATTCACCGCAGCATCGTTGGGCAAGGACGTCCCAGAGGCAGCGTGTCACGCCGGGAGCGTTCCCTGGGCTGGCGGGAGCACAGCACCCTCCCCGGCGGCAGAGCCAGGCGGGCAGCGGAAGGGGGGCACCCCACCCTGGGTGGGCACTCCCATTGCCAAACCTCCGGTCGGGGTTCGAGAGCCGCCTTCCTCTGCCCAGCGACCCCGCTGGTGGTGGTGGGTGGCGTGGGGAGAGGGAAGGGCTGGCCGCCTAACCTGGCTCCGCAGGGGCAACTGGGCACCGGGGAGTGTCTCTGCCAGCCTGGCAGCACCCGGCAGGAGCCCTCCGGGTTCTCTCGCGCTCCCACC
>NW_010528028.1:0-23275 GCF_000687285.1 Phaethon lepturus
TGATTCTGTGATTCTGTGATTCTGTGACTGGACATCTCACAAAGATGGGGATCTGTGTGCACAGACAAGAACCAGGCTTGTACAATAAGCTTGCGATCTTTTGCTAATTATCAGAACAGTGTAAAACTGTTGCTAACTTTATTCAGTCCTTTTAGTTGCAATGTATAATCTATCCATTATACCGCTGTTTCTTTTAATCTTGAAAGAACTATAGAAACCTCTGGTCTAAGTTTTAAAGTAGCCAGTCTTTCAGATACATGTTTAAAATTGTTTAGCATCTATCTTGAGTGAGAGGACTGTTTCCATCCTATGCTCTGAATAACCAAGCCTTCTCCAGAATCCAGAGGTAACAGTTTTTGTCCTTTATTTGTTTTCTCTTCTTAGGCTGGGGTTTTGGGGGGTTGGGTTTTGGGTGGGTTTGTTGGGTTTTTTTCCTATAAATATATTTTTCAACTTCCTTGTTTTGTCCTTCCTTCATCAGATCTACTTTCAGCAAGAGTTCAGTGTCCATACACATAAATCAGACTTTCCTCTGCACATCTTGTGACAGAGACACCACAGAGGTATATGAGAGACATGGATGGCAAAGGCATCTGGAATACAGATGCCTGTGAAATGCCAGCCTTTCCCCAGCTTCACCGAGGAGTGCAGTAGATAACTGTTGCAGGTTCTATGTGAATACCCATGGAGTAGTTAATTTCTGTTTTCTCTCTAAATATGTCTCCAGGGCTTTCAAGTAGTGCCTGACTACTGACCTGACTCATGGTTCAAGGAAGTTGTGAGAAGAGACCATAGAGGTGAGCAGGGAGACAGGGGAAGAGTCAAGTGTAGCACATGGTGAGGGAGGAGAGTGCAGGAAAAAGGGCAGCTCACATGGGTGGAGCAAGTATGAGTAGAAAGGGCTCTGGCTCCTTCTTCTTCCTTCAGTCACTGCAGGGAGGTATTTCTCAGTACCTCCCTTAGATCCCTCTTTTCTTATATTCCTCCACTGAGTGATTTCTGTGGTTCTCTAATTCACCCTGCCAGGTTGTGAGGAATAAGCTGAAAAAGCAGACAGGGTTAAAAGAGAGCCCCGAACACACTGAAAATCAAGTAGAAATAAGTATATGCATATCATCAAATTATAGAGCTGGTTAGGAACAGATGAGTTAGGAAAAGGTGAGCAAGAAAGAAGTTCATTCCTGCAAATATAAAGCAGCTAGATGAAAAGAGGTCAAGGCGGCGCAAGCAAGAATACAATCAGGGAGTTTGCAAGCAAAATAGAGGGAAGAAAAATTAATTGGAGCAAATGAAAAGGTCAAGGAACAAACTGGGTTTTTAATCATTCCTTGGTTTTCAAGATGATTTGAAACCTGGGCATTTTAGAGCAGTGCAGAAAAAATGCACTTCTGAAAAAAGGTCTTCTGGCTTATCAGGTAAGGTGGAGAATGTGAGGAAGATTCTACATCTTTCAAGAAATTAAAGAATCTTGGTTCCAGGGAAAAAATCAACAGATCAGAGTGCAAGAGACTACACTGGTCTTAGGTTGAGATGCAGAGAGAAAGAACATGGGAAGTGAGGGATATTGAGTGGGACAGAGCAGAACTTGATGTGCAAGCTTTCAATTGCCTGTCCTCAGGGAAGTGAGGGACTTCAACAGAGGCCAGCTTCAGAGAAGTAGTCTACTTGCATAACAAAATGTGCAGGTTTAGGACATTAATCTTTTTTTCTATGTGTTTAATTCTCAATTGGCTTCCAATCTGTCAACAGGAAAGAAATGTTCTCTTACTTTTCAAACGCATCAGAGGTTCAAGACATAATTTTCCCATTATATGGTTATTTCAGCCAGAGTAGTGGCTCTCTTCTCCTCAGCCAGCTCACAGGAAAGGAGACATTTTGCTCTTACTGAAGCAATCACTTACCAAAAATTGAGCAGGCTAAGGAGAATTTTCACACACCTGATCCAACCTCAGTTCAAGAGTATTTATTATTGTTATTTCATGAATTAAGTTACCTAGACTGTCAGGTTTTATTTTTATCTCCTTTCTCTTTAAACAGTACAGCTTCTCCGTACATTGCCTTAGTACCCTTTTCTAAAATATTAAAACAGTGCCTTAGCAGCCTACACCAAAAACTTATGCACTGTTTCATTTGATTTCTCAGCTAAAAGCTTCCTCTGTACCATTTTTGAGTGACAAGAGCAAATGAAAAGTCATGAGTACTACCCAGGCTGCCCTAATGTCACCTAAAGCAATCCCAGCTTAGCAAGGTTTCTAACCCATGCAATTATGCAAAAAAATCCCAGACATCTGGGACATGTATTTTCTAGTACTGACTTATAGTCACAAAAAACCCACTAGTCACCTCCTCTGTAATTAACTTGAGGTGCCTGTTAATAAGAAGTGCTTCCATCACATCAAGAGCTTTTTGAGGATCCAGGTTTAAGTAAAGAACTGCCTAGAATCTGTGTGAGTACATACAGAAGCCTGAAAACATAGATATTTTCAGTGCTGAAAACAAGTCCTCCGATTCCTCCAGCAGTTACACACCCGAGGGGTGAAAGCATTTGCCAAAGAAGAAGGAATCCCAGGAGTCTGTCTTTTGACAAAAAGAATTTGAGCACTTACTTTAGGAGGACTGGGGGTATGTAAGGCATTAAGATAGCGGAGATTGTTCTGATCCTTCCCATTCCCTCTGCTCCATCTTGCCTGCTCAGCCTCTGTCTTCCCTCCTGCTGTTGTAATGACAAATGTGCACTGAGGCAGATAGATGATTCCAAGGACATAAGTTCAAGAAAGCTCCAGATGTACTTGAATACTCCCTACAAAAAAGTCAAGTGACTTCTCCAAGGCCACAAAAGCCAAACTTCTTGTTCCCACTCCAAGTTCAATCATGATGACTGTAAGACACCATGACTGTAAAAAGCACATTGCTGCCAAGTTTTTCTCTTTAAGAAGTTCTGCTTGAAGCCATAAGCAAAATTTCACACTGTTAGGAAGTAGTGAATTATTCTCACTCCTCCTGTTCAAAGGATGCATGAAATTAGGTGTAAAAAACTGTCCACCTCCAAGGGAAACTCCACCACCTGAGCCCCGGCCCCTGTGCCCAGACATACTCTTTTCTGTTAATTCCATGTTCCTTTTTTTCCCAAAGTCAATGGAAAAATAGGACATTAATCATGTCCTATGATTAAAAATATTACTTCTAATATTTTTGCTGCTTAAAAAAATTACTTTTTTCCTGTGTAAACACAACAAGAAAGTTGGTGAAACACAAGCTTCAATATTCATTCACCTGAGCAAAAGTCGATGTTATCAGCAACTACTTGGTGTTTTGTGGTTCAAGATCAAAACCATGTGGTGGTGTAGAACATTCAATACCTGTGAGAAATTATGTCACTTGTCCACACCAGTCACGTTTGTTGCTTGAATTTTAATCGTGTGGTTTGTCTTCCAAAAAAAATTCTGGTGCAAGTGAAGATTCATTGAAAAATGTGTCAAGGCCAGTGAAGTCTTCTTTCTGAGTTTACTGGATATTGGATCAGGGCCTGAACCCATGTGGCAATACTTTGTACCTCAGGATACAGTATTTACTGTGTATTACAAGTTTGTGTGTTATTGTAATTGCTTGGCCACCTGAGCTGATCAGTAAATATATAAACAAGGATGGGAAGCAGCAAACGATGCAAATGCAACAAAGAATGCTCTAGGCAAATATGGGTACAGAAACTCTGAGGTTTCTATGTACACAGCGTGATGCACTTCATTTAGTCAAGTGTTTTAATATATCTCCAAGAATTACTTAAATAGGCCATCACATCATGAAACTTACTATAGCTTTCCTATTTTATCAGTAAAAGGGAATTGATCATATTTAGCGAAAGCAACCTTGCATTTTAGCACAAATAAAATATTTTTCTGTTGGCTTTGAAAAAAAAAAGAATATGGAATTAACAGAAAAGAGTATGTCTGGGCACAGGGGCCGGGGCTCAGGTGGTAGAGTTTCCCTTGGAGGTGGACAGTTTTTTACACCTAATTTCATGCATCCTTTGAACAGGAGGAGTGAGAATAATTCACTACTTCCTAACAGTGTGAAAGTTTGTTTATGGTTTCAAGAAATTTGAGATCTTCAGCTTGGCTCTGTAGCTCTCCAGGGGAGCAGGGGAGGGACGTGTGATGAGAGAAGGGCAGGTAGCCCTGAATACATTCCAGTTTTGCTTGGGCTGCCAAGGCTGTGGTGGGGACTGACCTGTGCCAGGGATCTGAGGTGCCACGATGTATTAAAGCCATCTTTGCTCACTTCCAGCCCCTCTCAATGGCTGTTTCCCCAGAGACACTGGTCGGAAGAAGCTCTGTATTCTCCTACTGGCTTCTTTAATTTTTTATTCAAACATACCACAAAACCCCAGCAAATTTCTACCTCAGCTGTTTACTTTATACTTGGTTCTGCTTTTCCCTGATACTTTTCGGTCTCATTGCTCCAGGGCTCCAATGGGCTTTGCCTCAAGCCCCAAAGGGTGCTGAATGGACTCATTTCTCCTCAGCAGATTGTAGCCCAATAGCTGCCCACAGCTGGGAGAGGACATTCTCCTCCAGGTATTGTCATGGCAAAGCCAGTGAGGAAAAGTACTGCATATACATCCTAGCATAAGCTTCCCCTGGGGAAAATGTGGCTTCTGCCTTCTGCAGCTGTACCTGCATCTAGAAGAGGTGTGTAAGGGAGTAATCTCTTCCCCATTTGGTTCACAGTGAAGTATAAGCTGCAGTCTGGCTGTTGGACTGAAGTGCCTGAAAGAGGACAATACTCTTTTATGCGGGATCTTAAATAACTGCAAGGTGACTGCTCAGGGCTCTCTGCTTCTCATGTTCCTTTGAGCTTCTGCCCCATCAAATGACTACCCATCAGATGACTGACGGTAACCGCAGCATGCATAGAGTCTCAGGATCAGACAGCATGCAGCAGCCTAATACCACCTGAGGATCTGGTGTATCGCTTTTGTTTCTGCTCCATTCTCATGCTTAGCCATACCCAACACAGTAGTACCACGATTTACTCATGAGAACAGAAACTTGCAAGACAGAGGATTGAAGCTGGGGCTGTGAAGTATGAGGCAGTGAAGGAACTTGCTGGAAAAAAGTTGGATCTCCTCTGGGAAAGTTGAGGAGTGGAAGAAAGAAAAAGATGGGACATGTGAAGCTGGGGTCCCGATCTGAGGGCATGGAGATATGCAATAAGAGAATGAGGGCCGTAGTGGATGTGGGTTTGGGATCTCTGCTCTAAGAAGTATGTGGCAGAACAGTTGTGGCAACACGGAAATAGGTTTATAAGTTGGAAAAAGGTTGTGTGGTAGGGTGAATGGGAAGTGGCAGGCATTGGCTTGAAGAAGAGGCTTGGGTGGTCCTATGACAATAAGGGAACAGAAAAAAATAATTTTTCCACAATAATTTCAGTTCCTACCTCAATATCTTGCCTGGGACGTACCTTGTCTAAAGCCATCCTTGGAATCTTGCTACTTTTGGGTAGCACTACCATTTCATCTAGGCTATTAGAAAATAATTATAACAATCCTGGTCTCACAAAGATCAACGACAAGCCTGATTTTGAAAGCAGCAATTTCAATAGACTTGGGCCTGAATAAAGTAGCCCGAAGGCAAACAAAATCTTAATCACACAAAGATGACAGATGCAATATTTATCGTTGGCTCTGTTCTTTGCTGCCTGTAAGCTCTGTGACTAGAGAAAGCCTTTAGAAATATCACACAGGGATAGGGCCAAATTCATCTGGGTACAGACACGGAATCACTTTTTTTACAGTTGCTGAGTTTAGCTTATGCTTATTTTATCTGAGAGCAAACATGAGTGAAAAAAATGAGCCACTTCGGAGTGACATGAGGCAACATATCTGAGTAATGACTTGACTGAGTCTGCCACCACATCAATAGGCAAAAGGCAGCAGGAAAGCAGTGCAATACTCCAGATGTAGATACTTCTTGCCTGTGGATCTGAGCATCAACATCATGGAACAGCCTGAGACCATAAGAGCTTTCTTAATGAAACAGAAGACCCCACACAGTAAGCGTACTGTCCAACAAATGTTTTGTCAGAGAACTGTGGAGCTGTAGAGATGAAACAAACCCTCTGCAGCCCAGATTGACTGTAGTCACATAAAACCCGTCTGTTATAATACGAGCTACAAGGATGATAACAAGGAAACAAGGTCAGAATATGTCCCTTTGCTGTGTATGGCTCTCCTGACCATTGCTGGAGCTAAGGGAATATTGCCATCTAGTGCCACTCAGAAATCCAGCTGTCTAAACAGAAAAGAGTCATTTAATCCATGTAGGCAATGGTTACAAAGCGTACTAAAAACCAGGGACATTATGTACCATGGACATAATTCTGGACTGTGTCTTTGCCAAGCTTGTTATTGAAAATGGTACATTTTCTCCTTTGAAAAAAATGACAGTGTGTTGTGGGAACTGAGTCGTAACACTTTGGAGGAGAGACCCCATTCACAGTCATTTAGAGGTTGTGAAAAAAGTGCGAAAGTACTCACATAATGTTTTAGCAACTAGCAGTCAGAATGATGGGGTGCTGTTTAGGATGGGATTTACTTTACCTACCCTGAAATAACTAAAACACAGACCTGTAAATGTTAATGTTATATAGCCACCCTAGGCTTCTTTTGGAAACAGAGGCACAACTAGGGCACAACTGGTGTGACCAACTTGAGCCGTCACCTTTAGGATGGGAAGCTCTGTACTTTTGAAACATCTGTTTCTCTGCAGTGACAACAAAGGGGGTTTGCGATGGCTAGCTCTCATCTTCAGATCCCTCCAACCCCTGGTGCCTGTCACTCTGTGCCATTTTTTAACCAGGTAAGCAATAATTTTTATGACCTACTGGTTGAAAAATAAATACCACTGTCAGACAGCAAAACCCCATGAGTTCAGTTGTGTGGTTGTCATTCAGGCGAGGGGACACATACGTACACAAGAGTTCCCAACTGACCACAGTGGAAGCAAGCGCTGGCCTGTGCCATATTGCATTCGCTGGTAGGCAGACACGCTGGACCATAACATGTTTTTATATGCACACCTCTGTGTGCAATAGCATTATGAACTTCCTCCCCTTGTCATGCCAGAAAGAGCCCTTAGGGGTGACTGAGCAGTTCAATTCAAGCCAAGATCCTGCTGGGCCAGAGATGAGGGTTTTTTTAATCAGTGCATATGTTTGAGAATCTTGTAATAAGGCCATCAACTCACTTATCTATGCTCCCAAATACATGCCAGATCATAACAATTTTCAGTCACTGCCCATCTGGAGCAGACTCAAAACGGTGGTTGATTTTCAAAAGCAATTTGAAAATCAAAATCAATTAAGCAATCAAATCTTCCAGCTGCAAACAATGTCCAGACTTTCAAGCCAGCAATGTAATGTTTATATACGTTGACCTAAAATTACTTAAATGTCCCACCAGTACCTCTGAGTTAATTGCCATGTTATTGCTTGTGGTTGTGACTGTCCCACTGTTTCTACCCACTAACCATGTAAAGAAAAGGATTAAATCACAGAGGGAATCACAGTCAATAATGTAAAAGAATAATATTTTTCAGACTGGGAAGGGTTAGAATATTTGAGACATCCATCATTCTGTTTTCTATTAAGTAGCATGAATCCAAATTAAATAAGAGGCTGGTAAAGTAATTTGCTTATATTTTAAAAATTCATTATTTCATGCTATCAAATATAAGTCCTTACAGGGGAATTTTACTTTTCTATGCAGATTTTAAATATGCTGGAAAAAATAGTTCCCCTAAATGAGGAATTATTTGGGTACTAAAATATCTCACAATAACACTAGTGTATAAAGATATTGATGTCAAACTCTGGCAGGATTTTTATGGGTATTTTCTTTGCTTTAGAGGGAGGTTCACTTAGCAAAGTCCTCACATGTGGTATTAGAGAAGAAGCAGAATATCTGTACTGCCCTGAGTGTCCATAAATAATGTTGAATTAAAATTCCATCTAAAAAGGAACCTGAAAAGCAAGGATGGTAGATTTATAAACACATTTTAAAGCACCTATAAATGTGACTTTCTAAACCCCTCACTCTTATCATCTCAGTTCCCCATAACTAAGATTAGCTAAAAAATCTAAATTGACAGCTTCCAGAAATAAATACCAAGAAACTGGCAGCAAATTCTGGAGTTCCCCCTTACCTCTTAGTCCATGGGGACACAGACTGACCTTTCAGGTGCAACATAAACCCAGCTGATTTCCTCAGGCTTTTGCCCGAGATGAAGGCTAGCTCAGACAGTTTGGGTGTTCTAGGCAGGCAGGAAAAGACTACTAACATTGGCTCAATATCTTAATTGTTGTTCTTAAGAGGCTGTAGACTTGCCTAGAGCTGGATCCAGCACAGAGAGAAATCTCTCACTCACTCCACTGGGATCTGGATCAGCCCTTAAGTGGCAGGACGGATGGACATTTTCCCTGCTGGCACAAACTGTCATGGCTCTACTGACACTTGCACTAGCCGAGCCTTTACCCCAGGACATGCACAGCTTTATGAAGCTATGACAGAAAATAAATTCACAAATTGTTCTACTATGCTAAGGGGCAGCAGTGAGGTGACATGCCAAATCGCCTTACGAATCAAGAGGTGGACACCCCAAAATGTTCACACACCCAGCAGTCCTATTGGATGGACAGTCTTAATGCAGACAAAGGTAATGTCCACACATGTTTAACAACAGCACCTATGTATCTTGCGTTTCAGTTGACACTAATAGCAGACAGTGGGTTTTAGCCATTTTGCTTTACTGATCTTCGCAAAGCCCCAAGATTGTTTCTTTGCATAAAACATTTTTCTGGACACTGCCATTTTTCTTGACGCTGTCATTTTTCTTGACAAAACCAGCCTAAACTGTACAGTCCACTCTCAGGTGTTTCAACTCAGCCTTGGGCCACCCCAGGCTAATGTGCCCGCACAACTGCTGGTGTTGCTGCACAGGGAACTGGATCCTTGAATTGATGCTGGGTAAGAACTAAATGAGTGGACGACACAGCCAGGAACAAATGGCCAGGAAATAGGGGGTCTGGGCGAGAAAGTGGCTGTGGAACCACAGCCTAAAACACTCCTTTCATTTGTGTCCAGAGGACATGGAGTAATGCTGGTCCAGGTTCGCAGGGTACACCATAAATGGGTTTTACAGACCCCAAAATCTCTAACGTTGCTGCTGTTTTGTGAATACAGAAATTTAGCTTTTCTTCTGTTAAAAAAAAAATGTGCTAAACATTATACTATTAGCTTTTTTCTGTTGAAATTAATTAAATGCTCCATGAAGTATCAGAGGGGCAGTCACCACGTTCTAGCTAAATGGTTTGTTTGTAGCAAATCACTTTCTATTCTTAAGCAAAAAGAATTTAATCAAGTGTCAGAAACAAACTACATCTTGACAGATTAGCAGGGTTGCTGCTGTTAAAATAAATTTGTTGCCAGATTTGTTTACAAAACTTATCTTTCAGGGATGGGTGAACTTCCTGGAATTTGCCAATCTTTTGAATAAATATTGTGGAGGATTTGTAGAATGAGAATTAATTAAACTTTTCCTCTGAGTGTAAACCAGGCATTTTACTCAGTGTAAAAAATTGCTTGCAAGCAAAGGGAAGTCTTTTTTTGGGGGGTGGAGAGGCAAGGAAATCTGAGCACTCCCTTTGCTTTTCCAAACAAAATTTGCTATATAATGACTATGAATAATACAGGAATTTTAATTTATACATTAGATTTTATATATCCCTTTTTAACTTTCTTCACGGTTCTGAACTGAGCTCAATACATTTGACTTCTGCTTTCAAATCCCTCAGAGGTTTGTTTATTTTTCTACAAGTCTTTTTGGTCTGGCTGCTTCTGTACAATACGTCAGATGTGTTCAATTCTGGATGTGGGGCCTTTGGATACTAACTCCTATATATGACTTGTGATGCTCTAATGCAGGCCTTTGAGTGTCAGTTTGGATGTGTGGTATCACCATCTCAGACAGAGAGATAAGCTTGTTGTCATCATCCATTCATTCTGCTGGTATATCTGAAAGAACCACATAATGAAATGCTCATCCTAGCCATGAAGAAAACAAGTATTTGCATTCCACCTTTTCCCTCACTGCAAGTTTGGGGTTTTTTTTTGTGGGATTTGGGGAGGTTGTTATTTTTTTAAGTGATCATGAGGAAAATATTCTTCATTTATGAAACAGCAAACAGCAAACGTTCTGCTCTTTCATCTATAAATCCAAGAAATAGTCACTAAAGATCCCGTATAGTAGAATGATTTTGCAGTGTCTCCATTGGAGAGGAAACCCAAAGATGGTAATTCTTTTCTAATAGAGAGACAAACAAACCTCTCATTCAGAGTAAGATTTTGGGGGGGGGGTCAAATGCCACTAACCTGAGAAATTAGTCCTTGACAAAAGCCTTCCACTGGTACCAGTTGGAAAATATTGTTTCTGACAAAGCCAGTGGCAGATATCAGTCTGGCAACAGTCTGCCAATGGCAGCAACAACTTGAGGGACACCAACATCACATAAGCACACAGGCTGTCAGTAGGTCCTACAGATTAAGTTGCAAAAGAGTTCATGGACTTCGCAGAAGACACGGGGTTTTTAAAGCATGTAACATTCAGCCAAACAGCCTGTCTTTGATTCTTTATGTGTCAAATCATGAGGACTGATTCTTCCCAGTTACCTTTCCCTAAAAAATTTCCAGCTTTTGAAATTATCATGACTGGTCTTAAAGGTTTGATCAGTCAGAGCTACCACATGCTGTTGCTGTCCTAATTAAATTAAACTCCATTTGGTCCATCCTTCCAAAGCCTTGCTGGGTGCATTTGAGCAGTGTTTGCCACGGTCATATGTATGAAGCTGCATGTTGGCAGGATGGATAAGCATCTCCATTTTAAAGACAGCCTCAAGCTTTTGCTTAAAGAGGCTAACACTGTCACTAACAACTAGGAAATCCTGGCAGATAGTCCACATGAATATCTCTTTCTATATTTGCACAATGTCAAGCACACTATCAGCACTGAATAAATAATAATCATAGAAACCTGGAGTCAGCCAGGAAATAGCTGTGAATGAGACATATTTTAAAACTTGAAACTGCAAAATTATCTTGTTATGATTCTCGGAAAACTGTTCTTTTCCTTTTTCCCTGTTGTTTTCTTTTCCTAAAGAAGAAGAAATGCTAATGCTGTTGCTGAAGGTACAAAAAAAAGAAGTTTACATGGTCTTGTATTACAGAATTACACATCTGAAGTGTCCTGCCTGCTTAATACATAAAATCCCTTCAAGGAGCAAAATGAAGAACAGTCCTGATTTTAAATCCAAAGAATCAATTTCTAACAGAAAACAAAAATAGAAATGGAATACAAATTTATTATATGGGAGAAAGAGGGAGAGCAGCTGAAAAACAGTTTCACCAGACAATTTTGCTCTTGATAAAGTATGGACAAAGTCGATTTTTTTCTAATGATAATTGAAACTCCATGTTAAAAGGGATTTATATGAGTTACAAATTTTTAAAACAATGAGCAAAATTCATGCGGAATTCAGTTTCCAGCTCTATAGAAATAATAACAAAGGGCAACTTCCTTTCTTAAAACAAGCAGAATTTGGTAAAACTCTTTATTTAATTCAGACTCTTTCTTCACAAAAGAATCAATTATGTCTCCTTCTCTGTTGAGGTGTAGGGCTCCTATAATATACTAAGGGTGTTTCATTTTTATGGTCACAGATGAGAAGAAACAGATCCTTAAGGTACTTTAAAATCTGCTTTTATAATTGCTGCCAGGGGTACACGTACAAGCATTTTTTTTCATGTATTGGTCATCTTTAACAGAAAAACAAAAAGATCCAAGGAATGCCTCAGTATAATCAAACTGCAATTAAGTTAGTCCAGAAGCATTTGTCAAAAGATATAATGGCAAGGATTATAAAGGAGAAGAATAAACTGAAAACACAGAATGCCAAAAATCACCATCTGCTGAGATGATGGAGTATCATGCTCAAATCTGTTAAGGTGTTACTAGAGCTGTTGTATGTTACAACATCAAACAGTTAATTGCAGTTCATGGGTTTTAAGTAAAAGGACTGGGGACTGCTTTTTACCATAGCAACCACAAAAAAGAAATCTCTCAAAGCATGTATGCAATGTGCGCCAACAAAAAAGCAAAGAAGATAAATATGTTTGGAATTCAGCATTTAAACTATAATTATTTGGAGAAATTCCTCTTTCCAAATTTACATTCAGAATATTCTGGAGAGAATAAGATATTCATTCCAAAATTACCAAAATCCTTTCCTGAGGGACAAGAAGATGTATTAGATTCTGTATCATATCTCAGTAACAACTGTTAAGATGACTCCTGCTGCTTAGGTAAACAGAGTAGGGAAGTGAATGGATAGAAAAGAAAGGAAAACTTCCATCGTCTCATTGATGTGTGGCAGCTTGTGCTGCAGGCAGAGTAGGGGTATAAATGAATTGTATATATGTATATATGTATGTATATAAATATATACAAGGCCACGTGTACTATTGTTTACCTTTTACCACTCCAACCATTTCTGTTGGGTGCTGAGATCAGCCTATTTGTGCTCTTTTAGCATGAGAAGCAAGTTACGGTGACAACATTTCTGGTTGTTTGATCCCAGGTCAGGTCAAGTTTGAGAGAAGGGCAGGAGAAAAGGAAAGTAAAATGACAGTGACATCATCATCATTCCTTAAATATTAACACATGACATTTTGATACTAATGGAACTTCTTATCCATGTGCCCTTTTGAAATAAAATGCCGACGAGTTCAACCATCTTTCCAGACATGGTTCAGTTTTGATGGAATTGTGATTTTGATGTATGATTCTTCTGAAGCCTTTGCAAAGGCTGGATAGCTGTAGGGGCAGCAGATTAGAGAGGCAACCCAGCAAACTACCTGGAGCAGTGATCTAAAACGGGAGATAGGCAGGTGAAGAGCAAGAAGGAGTGAGAAAGAGGTAGGTCCTGTTGGTTGCTGTACCCAGAGGATACACTGAGGGCAGGAGACAATAGGAAGGATTGTATTTCACCAGCCCTGAACTAACTAAGGTTTCAATAAGGAAATGTTTTTAAAACATCTATGGTAAATGCTGAAAACAATTATGTCTGTGGTATCTGTGAACTCCCATAATTATCTGCTGTTGTTTTAAAAGTGTGTATGGGAAATTTTGCAAAATCTAGGACCAATAATCCCATGTCTGACACAGCATGCTCTTAGACACTTACACCACAAATGTAGTGTCAGAACTGAACTGAACAGTTGGCTACATTAAGATTCAGATTGACGAAGACAGACTGAGGGGGGTTTTGTCAGCTGATGTAAAATTTCCATAGGCAAAAATACTAAACCCTGAATAAATGGAGGAATTCACCCACATATGAGCACTTTCAGGAACTAGAGATGCCCTTCGAGTTTTCTCCCTACAAATTCAGAAGGCACATGTTCATGGCTGCATGCACCTCCAAGTTCTCCAAACAAGCCCATTTCTAACCCCACCAATGTAGACTCACCTCTCTATTTCAAGGGATTCGTATTATGTTGCTATTAAATGTTGTGTTTATCAAGGGACTGTTGTTAGGTCTTTTCACCACCATAACTCACTCTGTTTACATACAGCCTCTAACTTCATATTTGTATTTGTTTCTAACAGCATAACAAGTTTTGCTCTATTGGTTAAGAACAACTTTAGAAATATTTAAAAGTGCCTAACTTTACTGTGACGCAAACACCTAATTCAATAAAATACCACTGCTTATGCTACTAATAGATTTGACTGAGTTGTATCATTGTGCTAATTATGATGATGCATGAGGGCACAGGAAAAAAGGCTCCACTGTTCTTGTAAACAGAAGAGTAAACACCTCTTACCATAGAAAACTGACAGTCAAAATATGCTTAGACAAATAATCTTCCGCAAGATTTTTCAGCCCACTATACATGAGCCTTCTGATTTTGATGGCCTTCCTATATCACAGGCTACAGTTGTAGCAGTATTTTGAAGTCACTAGTAGCTGCGATGCCAAGAGGGAAAGAAGTGTTCTTAAGGCAGAAGGAAAAACAAACATTGTATTATCAGATTATTATATAGTCCGTGAACATAAATATGAATGCAAGTAAAAATGTAAGAGCTCAGATTTAGTATATGCAGAATAAGACTCCAATTTCACACAAGGAGGAAGAGGAGTTTGTGTTTAGTAACTGGTTTAAGTGGTTTTTTGTTTTTTGGGTTTTTTTCAGCAGAATTAAACACAAACAGAGGGAACCCACAGATGCCCAGTATCTTTTGAAGGAAAAGCATTTTTTTTACCTGTCAATTAAAAGATTTGGAAAACAACAGCCAGTTCTGTTCTGACTTGGCAGTGCTAGGTTAACGGTTGGACTTGATGATCTTAAATGATTCTATGATGCTATAATCTTGCATCAAAAAAACAGGTATCTGAAGTTGAACTACAAAATACTCAGATTATAATTTTATAATGATTTTTAGTTTATTTTTTTTCCTAAAACCGTGTTGTTGACTTTTCATCGGTCTTGTAACTTTTGCATATACCAGATGTCACATGCCAAGTATCTACAAAACAAGACCTGACTCAACGCACAGAGATGCATGACTGGAGGTTGTTAGCCAGTTAAAATGTTTGATGGCCATAAATGTACAAAGCTTTTCTTAATCTGAACCTGGAAAGGTGCAATATTATCTCCTATGCATTTCAGAAGTGTGCACCCTTCATAGGCAATATGGGATATTTTTAATAATGTCTCAACTTTTATTTTGTCTTCTTGACTAGCTATGTTTTTCCATTTAACCCCAGAGTATCATTAGCACCATGTGCTTATACTTTGTCTGCTTGGAGGAAATAGTGCCTTAGGAACACTTGTCAAACCATAGGTTTCCAATAAAGAGACTATCAAAGAACAACCTATTTATATCATTAAGAGGAAGATCTAATCAAAAATTCATTAGATCTGTGAGACCGTAACCGAGGTCCCTCCGCATCTGATCTCTGCAACCATATTGCCTTTGTAAAATGTCTGGTGAAGAGTTTGATGAAGTGTACGGTGGCGTGTGAGATGTTTTGAAGGATGATAGTATCAAAATGTCTGTGAAATTACATTACATTGCATGTAAGCCAATGCTTAAACATCAAACACATTTTTTACTTCAGTTGCCTTTAGTCATCAGGCACGTCATTCACAATGCCCAAATTCTTGCTAAGACCTTTGGGATCCATTTGGACGGAGTACAGAATTTGCAGTGCTTATCAGAAGCACTGGAGATTGACAGTAGACTATTGTGGCCTGAATAAAGTCACACCACCACCGAGTCCTGTCATGGTCGCCAAAAAGGACTGGTTTAGCCCCGGCCAGCAACTAAGCACCACGCAGCTGCTCACTCACTCCCCCCTCCCGCAGTGGGTCAGAGGAGAGAATTGGGAAAAAACTCGTGAGCTGAGAGAAAAACAGTTTAATAGGACAGCAAGAGAGAAGGAAACAACAATGATAACAACAATAATAATACCAAGAAAGGAATGTACAAGAACAAGTGATGCTCAGTACAGCAATTGCTCAACACCACTATCTTTGACTCTTCTAGGTTGGGATGGAAATCTTATCAGGACAAAGCTCCTTGCAAAGTTAGCACGTTGGTGCGAGGAGCTACAAGAGACTTCCCTGTACAATAAATGAGACACAACTGATTTCTTGCACTCCGCTTCCAGTCTCAGCCAGAAATACGAGACGAACAGGCTTGCTTTCTTCTGTGATTTCAACATGTCTGCTTCCTGCACGGGCTGGAAATAGGACATACCATAACAACTGTCAAAACATTTCAGAACCTCAAGCAAGGTGTGACTTGAGCCAGCTTCTGGAAGCAGTGAGGGTTTGGGCAGCCATGCGAGCAGGCTGGGCCCTCTCTGCTATCGACTGATTTAGGGCTCAAACGTGATCTCTACCAAAGGCATCGCAGTTTGACCCTCACTCAAACCTCTTTGTCTGGGTGGCTGAAGTAAACTCGAGTGCCTCCCAAATGCCGAGGGACAGTCGTCCAGGCTGAAATCTTCATTTCGCTGTTCGAGCAGCCCTTGGGGTGCCTCCCCTCAGCCCATGCACACACACCGCCTGGCCCTGTCATGGCTGAGTCCCCATTCAACGTGGGGACCAGCGAGCTGCTGGGAGAGGGGGACAGCCTGTGCGCCAGTGCTTGTGGAAAATGGCGGGAGGGGAGGCTGGCCCCTGCGCTGAGGGAAAGGGGCCTCCAGCCAGGGCCAGGGCAAGGCTGGAAAGGATTGCTGGCTTCCAGGCAGAGGCAGAGGACAGTTGGCTGCTGAAAGGAGGGTAGAAGGAAAGGAGGCTTCCCCCAAGCAGGTGAGGAAGCGTTTAGAGAGGAGAAGAGGGCAACTCCAAACAGGTTTGTGAGGAGAGAGGCAGCTCACTGGTGAGAGGTGGAGAGATGACTCAGGGCTGGGAGAGAGGTAAGGAAGAGACCTGTCCTGCACTGAAGGAGGCAGGGGAGAGGGGAGGCCCCTCACTGCGAAGCAGGGAATAAAAAGCAAGGCAGGGCGAATTAAAAGACACGGTAGTGTTCGGTGAGGCAGCTGGGCCCAAGTGGGAGGGCAGTGAGTGAGAGGCTGGGAGCAAAGAACAGGCCCCAAGATGGTGTTTCAGCAGTGACCCGGTGGGAGATGAAAACCCACCCTGCAGTGTTAGGGTAAAAGTGACAGAAAAGAGGGAACAAAATTCAGAAAAGGGAAATGTTTGGGAGAAAGAGGGATACAAACAGGAGAAATATGGCATCTACGTTGAGAAGGAAGAGAAAAAAAAATATTACGATGCAGTGAGGGAGATGCAGTAAGTTGCTGTTGTGTGCTGTCAACACATGCAAACGTGGCTGGTGAATGGGAAGTTATAATATACATTATTCAGCAGGGCAAACTTAATTTTTAATGAAAGTATATGTCTATGCCTACCTCATGAGAAATGTGTGAAGATCTTTGGGGACCCATGTTTTGTGGTTTTTGTTATTCACACGGGCATTGTGAGAGAGCAAAGCTTAGGACTGTAGCATGCTGCTTGAATGCAGACTTCATACTCAGGCAAGGTAGCTTTCTCCATCCCCAAGTGTTTTTGTATCTCAAAATCTAAAGAACTTTCCCATATCTTTCAAAAATGCAGGGAACTCCTACAAGTTTCTTCTTTTCTGTCCCAACTGTATGGTTAAGAGCCTTCCTCTAGACTCTGGATATGGCCTTCAAAAATATTATTGTTGCTGTTATTTACCAATAAACTGTTTCAAATAAAACAAAACAGATGAATATTTAATAAGTAAAATACAAGTGATTTGCCGCAGCAGAGCTAGATATGCCTAGTAGTTTTAAGAAGCGGTATGAAACATGCACTGAGAGTGTTTTAAAACAATTCCCCTGTGATCTTTCCTGAGTACCTGTCAATACAGGGAAATAGAATTTTAGCCTGTCAAGTACTCTTTGACCTGTCATTCATGTCTCTCATCTTCCCAAATAGCCACACTGGTAAGAATCTACCCCTCAGTCTTCTGCAGTGAATGCACTCCCCTGACCTGGTCTAATCCTCAGTTTCTTGCCATAAGTCCACCTGATGAAGTGTTAGAGCAGGGAACTTGGATAGTGTGTTTTAAGGAGTGAGTTTGAGATCCATGTTTCATATGGGTTGTACCATACCGCTGAGACTGGATGCTCAGGTGTTTGGTGGAGGCTGGAACATGGGGAACGTTCTCGAGAGAGAAAAAATATGGGAAAGGAAGATGGGTCTGAACTGAACTCTCAGAGACTCTTGGATGCAACTTGAAACTGATGCAGAAAAAAAATGAAACTGCTTTGCTTCTTACAAGCACTTGGTAAGTCCCCATGTCCAGTGAAGATGCATGTCTGCACTAGACAAAGCAGTCCTATGATACATTGATAGTTACCATTACTAGCTTTGGTATCAGAAATATTCCAGCTATGGTAATACAGTAGATAAGGTAAATAATCCTCTTGAAAAGCAGGATAAATTAGCTGCAGTACAGTGCTATGTTAATGCATTTAGACTACAACCAATACTTGAGCAAAATTGTTAAGAACAAGCTTTTAGACACTGGAACTGAAAGACATGCAATTTATTTTTTCAGAGTGCTTGCATAACTCTCTTGGGTTTGAAATGTGTAGTAACTGTTGATTTCCACCTCTAGTTCATGGTTATTTTTTTGTAGCATTTTTTCTTTAAACTTTCCAGAGTTCACTGTAATATGTTATCTTATTGTGCATTTTCTGTTCATAGATCTGTGCAGTATAACTCTCTTTAGATTTCCCGTTTCACCTGATTAGTACTGCTGTAGTGTTTCAAGCATTGTCTTGTTTTGGATGAAGCAATTCGCAACACATTTAAGAAATATGTTTTTGCTGGGATACAAGAATATCACACTTAGAATTTCTTTTTCAGTTCTCTATTTTTCTGACTGTTTGCTTTTTCAGTGCTGGCTTCTTTGGCTAAGATGGAACCAAAAACTTAATTTAGATTTTTTTCTTGTGTTATTTCAGAGGACATAAAAATAGATTTATTTGCTATAACTGTCTACTTAGTACCATTTTCTAGCTTAAGTCTTCTATGATGGCACTCAGGTGGTGTTTGAGACACCTTCTGAAATTATGAAGAGATCAAAAATAGTACAGGGACTGAACTTCTGGCCAGAGTGGCTGTAGGGAGACTGGCTCATAATGGCTTTTACATTTGGCTTGCTAAACGCTGAATTGTTTTAATGGCCATCTGTATGGCATCCCATAGGTATCCATTTGCAGAAACATAGATATAGGATTTTTTAAATATCCTTTTTGTTTAATGAATTTAGCTACTGCAACTATCACATAGCAGACTGGGATGCTACACTGTATTAAAAAAAAAGTTTCAGAATCAGTTTCACTAGAGAAAGGCAAGAGTATCTGGTGGGTTTTGCACCTTCTCAATACAAACTTCTCTGGTATCTTTTCCCCTGAGGTACAGCTGTAGTATTAAATAGAAACTTCACTTATCCACTGTGGAAAGAGAAACTACAGATAGATAATCTACAGGTTAAAATTAACAACAGCGTAAAAATCCACTATAAAAATCATTCGCACACAAGTCAACATATAAATTAGTTTTACACTTCTCAAAATCCTGGAGGAGGATTGAAGTTTCTGTACTTCTGTGATTGACAGCCAGCTAGTTTGCTGGTGCTTTTCTTATGCAAACTCCATCACTATCTTTAAAAGTGTCTTGTGATTCATTTACTGTTCCATTCCCACCAAAGTAGATACCTGCGTTCATAAAACTGTCTGCTATGTAGTATTTCTGCTATATAAGATAAAACAACTATTGCAGTAAATCCATTGCAAAATAGGAACCTGAGAAGTACTAATGAATCTCTTGCCAAACGGCTTAAAACATGATGACTTTGTCACAAGAACATCATATGTTTATAATCTTGTTACAATTCTGAAGCTTTGTACAGCTGTTTTTTTTGTAATACTTCCGTAGCCAGTTTAAAACCATCTGGTGCACTTATTGCCAGGTATACGTGATTTAAAGCAGAGGGTCACATTTTTGTTGTTATTTGTGACTACACATGCACCTTCAATTTTCTCAGTGTATGACAGTGGAGTTTAGATAGAATCATGTTATTATTTATTTGTACATGGTAACTACATATGATGTTCCTGATAGCCACAAATGAGAATTGCTGTTTTAGTGTGTTATCTCTTAACATTTTGATCCTGAAAATTATATAAATATTGGCTTGATCTCCACATAAGCCAAAGTTGATACACAGCTTTAGATCTCTTCTAAATGTTATAACTTTTCCTGTGCTTTTGTACAGCCCAAGTCTTTAACTATAATTCTAGTGAGTAGATATAAGAACATGTGATTTTTATCTCTTGGTTACTTAACGGAAAGGTTGCATTTGGAGATCATCTTATTAAAGGACCAGTGATATATGGCTTAAAAAGATTAGAGTTAAAGTTTCAGCCGTATTTTGCTGCTTATTAATTAAAGGCCTTAATTGGCTTATAATTTACTTTTTTAATTCCATGTTATGATTGGATCACTGTAGTATTTAGAGGCTGCAACCAAGATCAAGGCTGCATTATATTAAATTCTGAAAAACCACATAGTAAAAGGAAGCTTCCACCTGGCAGTTGGAATAAAACAAGATCCACAGGGACTGGGGAGGGAAAGAAGTACCTTTCCTGACTGTCTTAATTATTTTTCTATGGCAGAGTGACTTGTTCAAGGTCATAGAAGAATTAAATTTCTGTATTGGTGAGCAGGTGAAAAAGAAACAGAGGATGTTTAATCTGCACTTTCATGTGCAGTTCTTTTACTCATCTCCTATGCAAATAAGCCTTCTGTGATCATATTTGTGCCTTTCCCTCCTTTTTTTTCCTCTCCACCCATAACTTTTGCATCCATTGATTAATACAAACAAATTTGAAAGAGGATTAAAAGTCTTAAATAGAATTGTCTTTCTACAAATTTTGTGAAAGCAGATGCTAGGAAAAGGGAAGAATAAACCATCTGAGTGCCCTTGCTATGGTAAAGCTGCAGCCTGAGTTCACATTCATGAGAGAACTACATATATTCCAAAACGTGGGAAAAATTTCTATAATGCCTGATCAGTTCTCTTCCTATTTCACTATAGGGCTCTAGAGCATAACGCACAGTTGTTCATGCCCCATACACTAGTGTAAATTGGCTCCAATCTGGAGTGAAATAAGTAGTGCTCTTGGGGAAAAGCCCTAGTGCAGAACAGAGGCTACTTTTCTGCAGGTTCAGGACTTGCACCCTACAAGCCAATGAAGACAAATTGATCTATAGTTTGCTCAGGGATGGGGTTCATTCCTTGGTGCAGATCACAGAGGTAGCATAGATGTAATCAAAGCAGAACTTGCACTTTTCAAACAAAAGATGCTGCTCATTGGAGAGTCGGGCATCTCTGTTCTGATGATTGTGGAACCATTTGTTTAATGATAATGTTGTTCTCAAATACATATGGTAGAGAGGAGGAAGAATTCCTTTGGGAGGGCTTTGGAAACCTTTCTCTCCAACTGTAAGTCACTGGATTGTTTCTTTTTAGAAAGGAATTGGTACATCCTGCATCTTTGATTTTATGCTAATTTTCCTTCATATGGTCTGTTTCTGTTAGAGCCTAGACTGTAGTTCTGCAGTGTGTCATGGTAAGCAGCGTTTAGATTAGTGCCATGTGTTAAAGTTGGAAAGTTTCTTCACTTTTTTTGCTTGGTTTGTGGCAGCTTGTATTAAATAGTTTCCCCCTCCTACTCCCCTTTTTTCTCAGTTGTGTGGTTAGGAATTGCTTTATTGCTGTGTATCCTGTGGCAGTGTTTAATATTAGTTAGATGTTTGGCCACATGTACTTCCCTGAAATCTTGCATCGGTTTTCATTGATGGGGATTTCCTGGGTGCTCACATGCTTTTCTTTTGTATCTTTTCTCCAGATACACGTCTTGGGTAATCACAGAAGTGTTATGGTATAAGCTGTGCAGTGTAACTTCTTTAATCATGAGACTATTTGGCCACTGTCAAGACTTTTGCTCGACTACCTTGCAGTGAATTTGAGCACAAGTGCCAAACATGGTTGACTATTTTAATGTCATTTATCATTCTTCCTAAGGAATACCATCTTGCTATTCTTGATCAAAGAGTTGGGTGAGCAGGGTTTTCAACCTCAATGTAAGCAGATTATGTCTATTCTTTATTTTTTCTTCCTCATTGATGATTATGTCTCCTTATAATCAAAAAAATCAGTCATATCCAGTCCCAGCTGAATTTTGCTAGGCTATGTCAAACTGCTGTCATACGACAGACTCTTAACTCCTCTGATCATTCCGATAACCCTTGCCATGCTTTTTTGTAGGAAGATTAATTTAAACTGGTGGCTAGAACTGTACATAATATTCCAGAATAAGTCTTGCCAGAGCTTTGTATTATACCACAACTACCCTTCCTCCTTCCAGAAATTCCATGTATAATATATCTAAGGTCACACATCTTATGGCTGCTTCATGTTGGTTGCTAATAAGCCTGCTGCAATTGAATGGTTCTCTTTTGAGGCATACTTTGGTGAGTTTTCAGCTCCTTTGACTGTTTTAATTGTGTTCCTGTAGTTTCTTGTAGCTAATGGTACATGACTGGACTGGGACTTGTGCATTCCAGCTACTTTTTGGAGGACGTGGAGTGTGAATGCTGTCTGTATTTACTACTGCATCTGCTGAGAATGTATATAAGGTAAAGGGTGTTTGTCCTTTGCCCCAAATGTTTATCCATTTTAGCACTGTAAAAAGCCTAGTCTTAATGAAACTGTAAGAAATTTGCTTAAACCCGTTGCAGACTGAGTAGCATGTACCTCTGCAGGCAGCAGTCCTGGCTTCAGCAACTCCTGTCCTGCCCCTCTGGCCACTGCTCCAAGCCTTGAACAGGCCCTAAACGCTATTCTTTTCTCTTGAGTCTAGATTCATGCTCTGCTTCAGCATTGTCCCACAATGGTTTGAACCAGCAAAAAGTGAATGATGACAAAGGGTCTTAAGCAAGTGGCTGGGAAGAGAGGTGGGACAGGGAAGTGACCACTCTTGAGAAGTGTCTGTTGAACCATAATTTCAATTGTCAGTAGTCAGTATAGGCTGGGGCTGTACAGCTGTATGAAAGATGCTGCATGTGGAGGCAGTGAGGCTGCTTAGATGAAACCAAGTCCTTCACCAGTGGTGTTTATGTCTGCCTTAATAGGTGTGAGCTGGAGCAATCGCTTATACTGTAACTCCTTACTCAAACTGGGAATATTGAGTACAAAAATTTTCACAACAGTGTTATTTTCTATTCTTACCTCAGTGGAGAAATAAGCCAAAAATTACACAGTCCTAAAATTAAATTAAAAGCATGTACATCCCATAGGTCCTGTATAGCGAGAAGCAAACCTCGCCATTATTTGAGAGGAGCGGGGCCTGTGAGTGCAGAGCTGCTGTACCGCAGCCTGGAACACCAAAACAAGAAAAAACCCGTTTGCAAACAGACGAGGCCTGTACTCGAACACAGACTAGGTAGTATTTGGACAACAAAATGGCTGTGGTTGTGGTTATAGGTGATCCACAGGAGCGCAGCTGGGAGAAGCCGGGGGAGGGAAGCCCCGACGCCGCAAGCTGGGTC
>NW_010528029.1:0-25322 GCF_000687285.1 Phaethon lepturus
GTTCCTGGGGCAGCTCTGCCAGCGGGCCCAGAGCTCAGCCCCAGCCGCGCCGTGCCCAGCACCGGTAAATCCGATCCAGCTCCTGCTGCCCAACTGCTGCTCAGCGCAACGTGTTATTTCCCTTACACGCGAGTTTGTCGGGAAGGTTCTTCCTGCTCCGAGGTGTTTCACAGCAACCCTCTCAGCAAGGGGTGACATTTGAGCTTGACATGAGCGCAGGCTTTCTTTGCTCCTATATGAAAAGGACATGTCACTTTTCGCCTTCTGAAGGCGTGGTCCGTCTAAGCCTACAAACGGGGCACTTTTGAGTGGTTGGGCATGCAGCTCGCGCAGCGGGCAACAGCCTCACACCTACACGCCTCATCACTGAGAAGGGAATAAATTGAGTATTTCTTCTTTGTTTTTTCAACGTTTCTCAACCTGTTTGAAGTGTTTGATTAGCTTGTAATCCAGTAACATCCTCAAGTAATACCTTCGATATAAACGTGCATTCCACTAAGGTGCTAGAGTGATGCGCTCGCCGGAACGCCACCCAGGACCACTGGGCTGCGGAGCCGCCCCGTGCGTGCGCGATACCGCTCTCCTGCACGGATGCTACTGGGATTCTGCAGGCAGAGTTGAGACCTGTGGAGTGAAACCAGCAAAGGCTTCAAAAAAACTCGTTTTGCTTTTAGCTACTCAACTGTGACTCAGTGTGAAACAAAAGCTGCTTGTAAGCCTTCTCCCACTTTGAAAGAACAATGCTATCACATAAAGTTTTTACAGGGAAAGGTTCAGGTACGGTACCATCGCCCTATTCTTCAGTTGAAATAAAGTTAAGTACAAGTTGTATTGTGTATTTGTTTATTGTGTAAAAATAATAGACCTTTTTGCCTGGCTTCACATCAACAAGGAGATCTATTTAATTTGATATTTAAGTTTACATTATTTTTTCTCTTTCATTTCATACTTGGTAGATAATATAGCTGTATATCTAATAGCTTTCAGGAAACAGGTTTTAACCGTTATGTGGCTCTAAAAGCATGTAACTGACGCAAACAACACCTCAGAATTTGAGCTATCCACATTTTTGTAATGTGGAGTGAGTTAGAATTAATACATAGCATTTACATACATTTTGTGCTGCATGGAAAAATTGTTTTAAAATTGTGTCGTTATATAGTCTAGCACCAGTTAACTGGTTGTTCTTCCCGCAAGCTTATGTTGCACTCATTAAGAGAATATTAATTTCCAGAATGATGTTTTTTCTTGTCTGGTCTGATTCTGCTAGCATGTCTTTTGTAGAAGAATATCCATCTTCGTGCACCTACATGTGCAGACATGAGTGCAACTCTGAAGGATGAGGATGGTGATGTTCTTCCCTGAGAAATTATTACAACTAACTCAGAGCGTAAATGAATGATTCCAGAAAGGAGTCAGTGCTTCCTTCTGTAGTGTAAGAGGTGCATCTAAACGATATCACTAAACCTGCTTACAGAAGAATGTGATTCATTCTCTGGTCTGCAGAAATATGTAACTGATAAACATGCTTTTATACCTCAACTTGGCAAAAATTCTTAGCATACTATACTTGCCAAACTCTTTAGTTTTGTGTACTTAAACAAAACCAAAGTAAATTAAAGCAGCTATTTCAAAACATGAGGACTTTGGTAAGCACATGGTTGTTGGTCTGAGGAATTAATGAAATATCGTAAAGTGATTGGAAAAATAATGAAATCTACATTGGCTTCTGTAGCTTTTCAAAAACTTTCAGAGAAAAGTAAGATGCATATACCCACCATCACCGCTGTTTTTTAGAACAAGTAATCAACAAACCAATGCAAGAACAAAATTAAAAGACAAGAACTAGCAGTAAGACAGCCTTAATTGCTGAGACGTTCCTTGCAGCTGCAAAAGGTACAGCACCAGAATTCAAAATCCATGCCTGTTACTTGCTCCCTTGTTTCCTGACTTTAATGTAATAGTTCCCAACAAGATGTGACAAAATTTTGTGAAGTAATTTCCATTGAAGGAGAGAATCTGTAGAATACCAGAGATGTGAGGAGATGTCTCAATTCCTGACAGGCATTTTGGCCTCCATAATCTTCCAGCTTGTTTTGCTATTTTTCTGTTATATAATTTCATTCCACATTTGTAAGGTCTCTCCTCATTGATGTTAAGATTTACACAGACTCTTCTGTCACAAAAAAAGTATTATTAAGATATTTTGTGCGTCTTACCTACCTTCATACAGCCAAATACTAGTTAAATGTCTGAGCAACAAATCACCCTTAAATTTTTAGCCCGTTATGCTCAGCCAGCCAGTTATTATCCAGCATGCAGAAAACAGGGTCTGGATCATAAAAAACACATAGTTGGAGTTGGGGCATTTAAGCCGAGAAATGCCAATAATTCTTGTTTAGAGCACAAACAAATTTTCCATTTGTACAAACGTACTTGCTTTGACACCACCAACCAGGATTAATATTAGGACACATTAAAGAGTAAGTCCACATAGCAAAATGTTTTTAAATCCTTTTTAAAAAATATATAGCTGAAAATGGCAATATATTTCTCTAAAGTTCAAAAGTTCATGCATTTTAAATTTAGTTGGCTAATTTTGTATATAAAGTAAAAAAGGACAGAATGACCTTTTTGACTGATGGGTATAAAGATCATTATGTTCAGCCTGATTTCTACCAGCTGTTATTTGGTTTTGGTTTTGTCTTTTTTTTTTCCTGCTTAGTCAAAGAGCCTCATGTCCTCCCTCTGTTGAAATGCAGGAGAGTTTTGGCTATTGACTTCAGTGACCAGCAGGACCCTTCATTATTGATGCTTTCTTCAGGCATTCAGAAACAAAAATGTTTGAAGTGTTCAGATTCTGTTGGGAGGTGCAAGCTTTTGGAAAAGTTTGTCTCTATCGTAAATATTAATCACAGTGTAGTGGTTGGTCTATAATGTTCAACAGATGGGGTTTAAATGGCTGAAAGGAGCCTGCTGTTATCAGTTCTGAACAACTAATTGCTGTCCACATTAGAGCATTTACTTTGTTTTATGGTAATTAGGTTTTAACACTCTGGCATCAGAGGTCCTGTGGTGCATCCCCACTCGGCAGAAGAACTTTGCCATTGCCACGTGGGAGCCCGTGGCACATCAGTGCCTGCGTGCTGGGGGTCCCCGCAACGGGGGGCTTGTCTGCCTCTGCGGACAACCTTCCTGGAGGGACCCGAAGCGTTGGCGTTGGCTTAGGGAAGGGTCCTCACAAAGGGTCCTCTGCCGTGCGGGCTTGAAAACCCCTGGTGCTCTGTGGTGGGAAGTGCCTGGGGGAGGATGAGTTCAGTAAATGGTAGCAACCTTGGGGAAGCTTGTTTCACCGTTCAGAGAGAAGCCCGTTCCCCCTGCTGTAACCCAGCCAGGAGCTGAGGCAACTTCCCCCAGGGGCACAGGCTTCTACCAGCAGCACTTGCTAGACCAGTTAAAATATTATTCCACCATGTTAAAAGGAGCACATGATGATGCAGTTCAGAGTACAGGATATGATGTGGAAAGAAACTTGATTTTTACAGAGGGTTTCCATGATGCTTCTCTACATTTATTTATTTTTAATCTCTATATGATCTGTCAAGATAGCAGTGACTAATTTAGCTTTAAGCCCAGATCTTAGCCCCTGTATCAGCAAATGTGGAAATTACATCCTATCCAATGTTATGTGAAAGTCCTGAAAATCTGAATGTGTTAGACTGTAGAAATCATCTCATATGAGGTCAGTAAACTCCCTGTGTAAGTTCAGTGTCCCAGCATGTTTTAAGTGCTAGTACAGTATGATCAGCAATGCCTCCATTTCCATCCAAGGCCAGCAGATCTCTTCCGAGTCCGGCTGAGTCAAAGCTATCAAAAAAAGCCTGGCAAATTCAGGAGTTTTCTTCAAAATAATAAGCACGCTGGTAATCAGTCTGTGAACATTTTTTCTTTACTTAAAATGTTCAAGTATGAGTTCACATTGCCTTTGCTAAATACTTAATTTATTTTAGTTTCCTTTATGGGTGTGTATGTGTGTGTATATATATGTACATGTGTGTGCGTCCATATCAGCAGACGGCTTTAGCTAAAGTGGCAACAGTGCTTAGCGCCAACAGTTTTAAGAAGTAATTCATCACCTGAACACGGAGACTTTCAAGCAACAGAGTTCTTTCAAAATCATTTCTACAGATCCAAGAAAACTATAATTCCTCCTACCAGTTCCTGTGTTCATAGTCAGAATGAACCATCATCTAGAACAAAGCAGACTATTTGACTATAAAGTATATAGGAGTATAATACTAACGCTGCTTTCATCTTAGGCATACTATATGAATGAAAGTGGTTTAGATGCCCAAAATGAAGTTATGTAGACATATCAAAACCGTATCACAATGGTTTTGTGAACCATTTGCCAGATATCTTCTTATACATCCTTCATGTCACTAGGTGAGTTACTTTCAGAATGCCTAACGTACTAGCTGTAGTATCACAGATATGGCACTGGACACACAAGCTTCAATGAGAAGCAGGAATTGTTAATGGAATTCAATGGCATATAACAAGGGCACGAACGTAAACAAAGGGGAGAAATCAGTTTACTAACACGTTATATGTGTTTTTTCAGGTGAGCCAGGTTATACCTCTGGGACTCAAAGTCTGCAAACCATCTGTGCAGTTTCTCTTTTGTAGAGTTTAAGTACTTGGTTACACAAGAATCTCTGCGGGTTTTGTGGTTCTCTGTTTTTTTTCCCCAATACTCTAATGTCCCATGACGTATTTAGGTAATTGATGTCACTTCCATCAGGCTGTGATACACTCTCCCAAGGAAAGTGGTGAAAGCTTCAGATTTTGAATAATTTAAATCTGGGTAAGGGGAGTTGAATCAAAAAACCAACCTCACACAGTTAAGTTGATGTTAAGTTTCACCTAGCATCCTCCTTCTGCTGGTACGTCCTGTGATTCTGCCACAATGAATTACGCTGCCCTCAAAATGAATATAAGAAATTCTGTGACTATCGAAATGGACAGATACAGCCCCCTTGGCTGGAGCAGACACATGAGGTTGCAAATTTTTAATATTCCTCTCGAACAGACATTCACTGGGATAAAAAAGCTCCACTAAGTACCTGAGTATACCACTTTTTTTTAAAACAGGAATAATGTTGTCCTGATTAATTTTAAAGTGAGAACTAGGTCTGTGCAGCTTCAGAAACTGTATCTGGGGGTAATTAATAATGACTGTGAAGCAGCTTCCTTTGGGTATCACAACTGATGTACTTGACTGTAGATGCCATCATTGCCCTCGTGCGGCTGATGCCAGCACTTCTGTACCTGGTTTGCATTTCATTGCTACCCATAACTCCTGTTCTGCTGTTTCATCCCTGAAAGCTAACACATGCTAATATTTAATTCCTATCAGTGCTTACCCTATCACAGAATATAGCATGACTAAAATAAATCACTGAACCATGAACTGAGTCCTAGCCTTGTAGGAAGGGAAACCTTTTTTTTCCTCCGCTTTCAAAGGGAAGATGGAGTAAAAAATACATGTTTCTTGTCGGTGTATCTACATACGTGTTAGCTGCATTTAATGAGTAATCAAAAAACCTAAAAAAACTTCTATGGCAGCAATAGTTCACATACTCTTCAGAATGAGAAACAAGTGACCCAAGTTACTCAGTTTTCTGTACTCCTTAATTGTACAAAACATGTGCTGTAACTGTAATATGTAAAGGTTGCATTTGCGAGAGAACAAGGACTTCACAGATGGACGGGGTTTGTAAATTTTTCATTTATTTTTCTCCTTTCAGAACCAGAGTTGTTAAATACAGCTCTGGATGAGGTCTTAAGTCACACCTTTTCATTCATAGGAAAGTAAGGAGCTGCTAATGAACTGGGTGCTCATTACCCTCTTTGACACTTAGAAGAAGGGTTGCAGGAAGGATGACTCCAGTACAGATCAAATAGTCTTTGTCAAAACCTTTGGCGTATTGATGGTTAGAGAACATACACTAACAGAATCCTTCGCAATGAAGAAAAATACCCCAGCGATATATGTCATTTTGCTGCCAGCTTAAAATGCCATAAATTTAAAACTGTGAGTGTGGGAGAGAAAGCGATTTTCAATAATAGTTGCTGGAATTCAAATAACTAAAATAACGACTGTTCAAAGCGGCATTCTGCAAAACAGACTTTTATTCCTGCTTAGATTTGAATAAACATGCATATATTTTTTAACCTTACATTTGCAATAATTCCTTTAGACTTTAAGATTCCCAGAGAAACATCCCAAATCTAGATAAGTTTTCTTCCTAAATTTTATACAGAACAGAGGGATCATTTCACACCATGCTGGACTTAACCTTATCCATGTACAAGGAAGAAGTACGTCGTGTGGGTCAATGAATACCCTGCAGTGTCAGGGAAGATATTGGAGAGATTACTTTCTCCTGAAAGTGATGCTCTCAGCTTCATGTTTCTTAGAGTACATTTTCTTGAAATAGGTCCATCTCAGAAATTGGTATGGAAATCATACTGAGTGGTCACAGAGGGAAAGTACTTTGTTACTGATGCAGGTTCTCAGTCTTGGATAGATTGGTGTCATGATTCACCGTGGAAAAAAATCAAGATCTTTCACATTTAATGGTCTCTGGAGATTATTTCAAGTTTTAGAATTAGACGTGTGATGCACAGTATTTTCTAAGCTGAATGTATGGCAGTTTTCTGCTGTTCATGTTAAATTCGTTTTAGAGTTCTTGATCAAATATCTCACAGGTAATGATAGTATGCAATATGCTGCTTTGCTCTCTCTAGTGAAAATTCTTTTCTGCCATCATCCCATTTACATGTTGGATGTGGTGGCAGGGATATGGCATATACGTGTATGAGATGGCATCTGTGCAAAGGCAGGTGCATAAAGCCTGAAAATATCAGTAAGAGACAAGCAAGAGGCTTCCCAAAGCAGTCCTGCAGTACCTCAAGTCACAACGGCAAGCCCTCTCTGCTATTCCAGCTCTCCATAAGATGCTGCCGTGCCAAATCACTGCGGCGTCACAGACCCTTTGGAAGCGCAGTGCAGAGTGGGTGAATGCTCGCTGGAGATGTGGCTGGTGCTGCAGAATTATTTTACTGGTGACTGGGGCAGTGCTTGGACTCCCACCGTCCGTTCCTGGCCCTGCCGGCACCGGTGAGACTTTGCTGTGGACTTCAGCAGAACCAGGGTTTCACCTCAGGTCTCCGGATGCGAAAGGTTAATGCATTAACCCACTGCAGCATTTAGCTCCCCAGGCTTGATACCTATTTCAATACACTTTAGTGCAAGTCTGTAAATATGACATTCAGAGGTGGTTCCCAAGAGAACTGGGTACATCAGAAATGGTGCTAGTGTGAATAATGCATATAACAAGGATTTGTGAGACTGTCAAAAGGGAGATACGACTTACCCACAGCTTGTGTTTGAGGCAGTACTCTAGGAACTGTAAGTTGACAGAGCCTTTAAGAATTTCTATATGCATAAACTTATTTGTATGATGGTGATATATCTGGAGTCCCCAGTAGGTTATTGGGGCCCCATTGTGCCAGGCACTATACAAATACGGAGAGTCTTTCTCCACAGAACTTACAGTGTAAGCACATAAGAGGTATAAAGTGTTAGATAATGAAATTTTGTTATTCTTATTTTACAAATTGGGAGCCAGGGCATAGCAAGGTTAAGTGATTTGCCCAGGAGCACAGAGGTTGTCTGTGGCAGAGCTATCGTTTGAATCCAGATTATCAACTTCCTCAAATCAATTCCTTAATGAAGTAAGTGCTTAATAAAGCATAATCAAAACTATCCTTACTTAAAACCCTAGGAAAAGAAAAAAAAAGATGTATTATTTCCATGAAACTAAACGGAAGTTACAGCATGCTCTATTTCATTGACTGGTTATCCCACAAATGCCGATATTTTATAGGACGCACAGTACTATGCTAATGCAGCAGGAAAGTGTGAAATCTTGTGTGCACTCAAGTGATGCACATCTAAATCAGCTAAAATGAGGCTTCAGCTTGGACTGACCCGTTCTCAGTGAACTGCTTTCAGCAGAGCGTGTGTGTATTTTATATGGTAAATTTATAGGGCACCTTCTTTGTACATCATCATCCCAGGTCTGTCTTTCTGGCCAAGAAGCCACCAAATGTGCCTCTTTTTCAGAGTTTGGGGAGCTGCAGTGCTTCAGGGCTGGAACTTTTCTTTTTAAGATTGTTAAATCCTGGGACTAGTTTGTAATCTCACCAGGGTCCCGTTGTTTCCCTAATTTCCAAGATTGCAGAAAAAAGAATTATTAACTCTTCCATTTCCTTCTGTCAGTGTAAACTGTGGAAACAGGTGTATTTCCAGTCTTACCCAACTTGCACAGCTACTGTCAAGATGAAAAAATTATACTTTCTTGTGAAACTTTTTTATCCATTACTGTTTCAATAACATCAGAGGTTTTTAAAGAGGTTTTTGCAGCCAAGATAATGTGGATTTAATTTTAGATCATTGACTTCTTTTTATTTAAAACTTTTTCTTTCCCCAAATAATTCCAGTTCCAACTTCCCTTCTCTCTCTTTTTTCCTGTGCAAAGGACCATACAAAGGGAAAATCTGAAAAACTTTTAAAAATAGGAAAAAGTTGACTGTAAAATCATGCAAAACACCTGGGCCATCTTTAAAGTCGGAAACTACTTTTTTCCATGTTTCATTAAAGTCTCTAGATCTTAGGTGACAAGTCTCTGTAAGAGAAGCCATTGACAATTATTTAGCTTTGCAGCTAGAAAAATAACTAAATAAAACCAGTGAGAGTTGAAAGGCTAGACACATTGTCTTAGCTTTAACATCACAAAATTAAGAACAGCTAACAAAAACAAGTTTACAAGAGGATCCAGCTTTGCAAACATTTGCCTTTGGCTTTAACCTCACTCCAGCAAAACTAATGTCTTATCACTAAGAAGCAGGGAAAACTACAGACTGATGTAAAGCCTGAAAAAGACAATTCGCATTTCATCAATAGTAGACCACCACCTAAAAGAGGGCTTTAAAGACACCTAAAATTCAGAATAGACACTCTAAGAAGTTCAAAAGCTAGTAATATACTGCATCTTTGCTAAACTACTAGAGTGGCCAAAAAGCTGTTACTTTAGATGCCTTCAGTGCAGCTGGTTGTGTGATGTTAATACTTCAAGAAGAATTTTTGTTGTCAAGTTGACTATAAAGCTGACTGTTTTGTAACAGGTTGCACTCAGTGGGACAAAGTGCACCCTCAGCAAATTTGCAGATGACACCAAGCTGGCTGGTGCGGTTGACACTCCTAAGGGATGCCATGCCATCCAGAGGGACCTGGACGACCTCAAGGAATGGGCCCATGTGGACCTCACGAGGTTCAACAAGGCCAAGTGCAGGGTCCTGCACCTGGGTCGGGGTAACCCCTGGTATCAGTACAGGCTGAGGGATGAAGGGGTTGAGAGCAGCCCTGCTGAGAAGGACTTGGGGGTACTGGTGGATGAAAAGCTGGACATGAACCAGCAATGTGCGCTCGCAGTCCAGAAGGCCAACCTGGGATGCATCCAAAGCAGCGTGGCCAGCAGGTTGAGGGAAGTGATTCTGCCCCTCTGCTCTGCTCTGGTGAGACCCCACCTGGTGTCCTGCATCCAGCTCTGGAGCCCTCAGCACAGGAAAGACATGGACCTGTTGGAGCAGGTCCAGAGGAGGCCACAAAAATGCTCAGAGGGATGGAACACCTCTCCTGTGAGGACAGGCTGAGAGAGTTGGGCTTGTTCAGCCTGGGGAAGAGAAGGCTCCGGAGAGACCTTATTGCAGCCTTCCAGTACTTAAAGGGGGCTTCTAGGAAAGATGGGGACAGACTTTTTAGCAGGGCATGTGGCAATAGGACAAGGGGTAATGGTTTTAAACTAAAAGAGGGCAGAGTTAGACTAGATATAAGGAAGACCTTTTTGACAGCGACGCTGGTGAAACACTGTCACAGGTTGCCCAGAGAGGTGGTAGATGCCCCATCCCTGGAACCGTTCAAGGTCAGGTTAGACGGGGCTCTGAGCAACCTAATCTAGTTGAAGATGTCCCTGCTCATTGCAGGGGGCTTGGACCTGATGACCTTTAGAGGTCCCTTCCAACACAAATTATTCTATGATTCTATAAATTGCAGTTACATGAAATGAAGTTTACATTCACATTGTCAGAATTTAGGGTCACAAGTGTGAAAATCCTCCCCCCCATGATATTATTATTTTATAAAGTTCGATTCACATACCAAAAGATCACTTTAATAGTTGCCTGGGAAAGTGTCTCACACATCAAGCTTCCAGCTTTCAGCTGCCACCCTCTTCGTTTGCTAGACAAAGACAATAAAGGCACAGAAATATATCAGATGCAGTCCTGGCCTGAAAAATCAAGTCACTCTGCAAATTATGTTCTCTTGCTCCAGAAACCTGATTGCTGTATAGATAACTATACCTGACTTCTGTGAGAAAATCAATTCTTACTGCCCTTTAATCCTGCTCACCTTGCAAATCCAAGGCAGCAACTTGAAAAGGAGTTCAGACTTTCTCTATCATCCATGCAACAGTTTTCTGATTTCCATCTGTCCATACCAGCCATGGATGGCAAGAACATTATGAAAGGGTTAACTGTGGCTTTGTTCAGCCTTTGAAATACCGGCTAGTAGTAGCAATAAAAGGGAGTGGCAAGCATTCAGGGCAATCTGCAGAGCTGGTGGGGACAAGGACATTTTCTACTGGGTAGGCAAGCGTGTAAAACTGGAAATGAACAGAGACAGTGCACTGGGATCTTGCAACACCATTTTTACACAGGTGAGAGCGAGCAGAGCTCTGCTTTGAGTTGCTCAAGGTGAGAGAGGAAACATCGGTAGCTCAATCTCCACACATCCATTGCAATAACTTTTGGGTTATCTTCTCTGAGTTGTACTTCTGTACTGGAAGGGGAAACTGGATCTTTAGAGGGTGTCTTGCCTCGGTTCTCATGGTAAGGGCTGTGCAAACTCCTAAATGTCATACCAAAGACTTTCAGCTGCAGCTTCCTTCCAAATCCAAGAAAGAAATTGTGGTTTTCTGTTTCTCGTGCTTTAAGATCAAGATATGAATTATGCTTAAAGGACATCCTCAAGAGCGTTTAAGTGAAAATGTGTGTTAGTGAATTTGGATAGGAATTTGAACTGTGTTGAGAAACTTGTCGAGATGCTTTGCAAAATCCAAGTATACAATTCAGACTGAAACCTCCTTCTCAAAAATGGTGAATCGCACCTCTGAAAACTTGACACTAGGCCAAAGTAGATGGAAGCTTTTTAGCTAGCTTACAGTCGCATAATGCATAATAGTCTTTTGACTTACTGTCTTGGAACTTGTAACCATGCGTCTTGTTTTAGTGCAGAGTTGATATTCGATGATTAGTAAATCCAGGAGATATCAACACGGTTTGAAAATGAAGTTCACAGTGCATTTACTGCTCGACTGCCAAAAAAAATTCAAATGCATGGTTCTCTTCTCTCAGATGAAAAGAAAATGGCTAGGGTTACTGGCTGGCGCTCTGCAGCACATGGAGTACTGTAGTTTTACTGTGTGATAATCATTGCTTCAGAACCTGTTTTCAATTACCAGCAAGTCCCAAGTCTGCTGCTGACTCTGTCCCAGACATAGAGTGTGTAGCATGAATTGGAGCATTACATAATACAGAATGGAAGCTAAACCAAGCTCTCTGAAAAGACAGATAATTTCCCAAGCACTATTAGTCTTCTAACCTGTGAGAAAACTCTCTTATTCTAAGAAATTAAGTGTTGAGATTGCCTCCAACTTGAAGTCATTAGGCTCTGTTTTATTAATTCGGCCTATGTGATGCCGATCTCTATCGTTTGTTTTTCTTAATTTATGTGCATTAAAGCTTTGCCCAGAGGCTTGAGACATGCAGAGAGTGCTTTCAGAAGGACAGAACATCAATGCCTACCAGTGAATGAAACACTTAACAGGAGCAAAAGTTCATTCCTTGCCTTAAATGGGCAACCCAAGTCTTCAAAGGATACGTCTATGGAAGCCAATCTCCAAACAGTACAAATGAAAGAGGAGCTGGCTAAGGAGAAAGGAAAGTAATAATGACTGTGAGGAGTAAGCACTAGAGAAGTGGCTGGGAAAGAGGTTTAAAAATGTGGGGGGAAGTGATTTAGTGATTAACAGCAGAGGCATTTATTTTTTTCTCCCCACCCTCCCCCTCCCCATAACTGCTGAGCAGGTTGGGGGTCTGAGGCACAGTTCAGTTATAATGGCTTCACGTGTTCTAACACATTAACTACGCTACTCTACTGTGGGCAACTCTCCATCCTAAGTTGCTCTAACCCTGCTGTGACTGCAAGATCGCATTAATTACTAAAAGGTAAACCACATTATCTTGCAGTTGAGCTGCACAAAGAGGTTGCACATGACTTGTTACTACAGGTCAGCTGCTGTTGCCGGTTCCATTATTGTAACTTGGACAGCCAAGCACTAGGGGACACATAGAGACAGGACTCATTGGGGTGGATGAGAAAAACTGTTCAGGGGATGAAGACTAGTTCTGCATATTCTCCTCTTCCAACATGTCCACTGCTGCTGTGAGTTCTGATATTAACAACTCTATTACAAATACGAACCCTTCCTAGGCCAGCAGATCCTTTTCAGCGCTCTATTACAAGTGCTTTCTGTTTGTGCAGCCTCCATGTTTCTACTCCCCATTAGTTGTTCCTTCGTAAGAACTGTTTGGGGCTGGGGTGGAGGGGGGCATTCTGTCTGGGACCATTTCATTCATCATGCCAGCATGTATGCTGGCAATGACCAACCAGTATCTCTAACAACGATATGGCTGGTATTGTGAGCCTAAGTATTTCTACCTTCTCTTCTGGATAACTTCGTATTTAAGGAGTGCTTAAGCTTTGACAAATTTTGGCAACAGCTATAAATTGATTTCATTTAATACCCAGTATTTCCCTAAAGCATTTACTTCCAAAGTCTCTTAGGCTCCTCTCTGTACTTTTGGTAGATTTCCAGCTTTTATGTCCTTGCAATAAAATGGAAATAACACAGTTGGGTCTATATAAATAGCCATATAATAATATATCAACAGAAACTTTGCTAGGAGAGGACCCTGTAAAATGTAGTTGTAACAGTGCTCTTGGGCAGAATGTACCAGACAGAACAAACGAGTAGAGTGAGAGCAAGACTATTCTTCATTTCAGATGTGAACGTTGGCAACCGGACCCAGTCTACCTCTACATGAACCAAGCGAAGCAGCTGAAAAATTATATACATACAGCCCACATACTAAGCTAAAATCTGATGTATAGTGTACTGCACAGCATCCCCAAGTAGGTTAGAGAGAACGTAGAGTGGTTTATATGGCAGGAAGAATAAGGGGATGCAATAACACTAAAATATTTAATGTTTCCAGGAAGAATTCAAGGCTGGCTATGGCAGGAAGCAAGCTGATTACTGGGCATTGCAGTACTGGCAGATGGCAATCCAAATCTCTTTGAGCCAGCAGGTTTGCCTTTATAATTGGTAAGGAGAGCATAGGTAAAACAAAAGAAGATTCAGCACTCTCCCTTTTGGGGGATTAGAGTTAGTTATTTCTCAATTAATAGGGTATTAGACAAGTATGAACACACTATACTTGATTCAGATATTTCCAGTTGACTCTTTGTCAGGAACTTCTGAAATGAAAGTATATCCATAAAATTACCTTTAGGAAACACTGGTATTGTTTAACCACAAATAAAAAGCATCAGCTTTTCTTTAACTCAATCGTGAGAAAAAGCAACTAGTAAGAGACATTTTTCTAGCACCTGAAAAAAAATCTGACAGATGTTTTCCATTTACAAAAGAAAAGTGGTGACCAAAAATCTGTTTGCTTAAAACCAAAATTAATATAGAGTACTTAATCTATATATAGTTAATACCGGTGAGAATTCTTCAGCCTTGGAATAATAAAATGTTTTTATAAACATGGAGTAAATGACCTGACTAAACAGATTTTATTTTTTTCTTCCCCAGGCTAAATTGGAATTTATAATCGCTGTAAGACTTATGACCTGAATCAGATGATTGTTTCTGTGTACCAGTTTATATTTATCTTGTTTAAGATGAATCATTGCCACTGAAGTTTAGGGCAAAAACTCTTGTAGATATGCAAGAGTTTACTTTCAAATGGTATCTTCCTGTCTCACACAACTCCTTGTCATAGCTCCCCTTGCCATTACTATTTCCACCAAAGGAAGAAAGTAGACTTCAGTAGTTCCTGTGTAAGTTCTTTTGAAGAACCTGTAGCAAGTGTCCAGTATTTTCTCTGGCCACAGCGAGTTTCAAGGTAATTTAAATTGGAAGGGTATTGTTTTTCTCAGAGTAATCTTGGGATAATTAACATCCTGGCAAAATTACAGCAAAAGATATCTTCAAAGGGCTTTTCTTCCCATTGGTGTGATACAGTCCTGGCAACGGTGGTGCTGGAAAATCCTTGGTTTCTTATATTTCCTCTCCAAGAAGCAGATTTGAGCAGAGAATGCATTTGCAAAAAAGACGCCTGCAGCACGATGGGGTGATTGCGCTGCAGGACACGGCACGGTGTCAGGCTGTACTCCCTCGTCCTGCTGTCTTTGCTGGGATGCGTGTGTATGTTGGGGGGGAAAGATGACACACCACTCCCAGTCCCAGCATCCGTCCCAGCGCTGATGTGAAATAAGCCCGGGAAGGTTATGGGACTCGGGAGCAGCCGCGGCGTTTCAGGCTCAGGAAGGCTGTCAAGATGAAGACCTAGCCTTTAACTCTGGGGCAGGACAGAGAAGCGCATTACTTCCAAGCCAAACCAATTCAACCCTTGTGTACCAGCCTGCTTTGTGGCAGTGGGAAGACTAAAAATGGGGAGATGCTTTGGGGCGCATTCCGAATCAGTTACTTTCGGGTAAGAAATGTGGATCAAGGTGAAGGACTTGAAACATTATGCCTCATCTACAAACACTTAAACTAAAGCTGTCTGGGGGAGAGGAGTTGAAAAAAACATAAATCCTTTTTTCCTTGGCTTGTATCAGTTCAAATTTTAAGGCTGCTTTTGGGGACTAAAGTTAGAAATGCACCTTAATTGTGGCATTTGGCTTCCCAGAAAGGTAAATCTGGCTCTGTTCATAAGATTCATTTTTTCCAAATCTGGAAGTGATAACAATTTTAAGTTTAAACATTGCAGTAGGGCACGCTTTTTGCCTGATTGGCAAACTGTTCAACTCTGAATGTAAAGAAAGAGCAGAGGTTGTTGCTTCTATGATAGGTCAATTTTTCAATTCATAAGCTGTGCCCTGTATTTCCAGCCACCTCACACCTTGCGCTTCTGTGATAATGCCAAGAAGCAAAGGAAACTTTCTCTTGGACCAGAAGAAGAGGTTTGCAACTGTATTTTTATTTTTCTCCCTTCTATGATTTCTTGCGTCAAATTAGGGAAAATTGTGGTCTTAATCTCTGACCTTGCCCTGTACTTTTTGGGGGCACTGGCAATGGCATTTTTGGTCCTTCCCTGAAGCACAAAGTAACTGGGATCTTCTAGGAAGCTGCCTGAAGCATGACTTCTGCCTAAGTCTTCAGGCTAAAAGTGATATGTCCAGGAGTTGGATTCTTAGCCAATTTGAATATTCCTATTTTTGGAAGTTCATGTTTGAGGTTCACCTGCCACCAAAACTAAGGATAGCCTACCTTGTTCTCTCCCCTGTGGAAACCCTTGTTGCAATTGACTTTGAGCACCTTGGCTATGCTAAATATGCAGCATATCAGTTATCCCTTCTGTGCAGCTCTTTCATTGCGGAAGGACAAAACAAAACTGAAATTTCAATATATTCCTACATCATCATACTGATTTGCTATCAAGGTTAAAAGTCAACTGATTTCATCATTTCCAGATGCAGTGAGTTGAGGACTGTTACATCAATATCGATGTAAGCAGAGACTACAGACTTTGTCAATTACTTTTTAAAAGCCAGATTCTGAGATATCACATTTAAAAGGAAAATCTGAAGAAAAAAATATTCAGTGGGTATTTGCATTCTTTTGGTCCTTTAAATGGTAAGCCAAGAAATATGAATGAAGCAGGTGCCCTTCTCATTCATCAGCCCCTAAGTGTTCGTATTTTGATCCCATTTCTCTTGGAACTTCAAGTCAGGGATGTTTCTACGGTTGCATTTTTGGCTTTTTCTTTTCTGATACGTTCACTCTTCATGTGACTGGGCCTCTGTTTTTTTTGGTTGGTTGGTTTTGGTTTGGGGTGTTCTTTTTTGTAGAATTCACTAGGGTGTCGTTCATAAAAACCTGTATTATTCAAACAACATATGACAAATGCTGCTGTTTTCACATGTGTGGAATGTGGATATGACCAAATATGGTTTGTAGTAAATTTAATCACACTTCCTTTAAATAGAAGTGAGAATCTCCTGATAATTCAGAGAATGTATAATTTATGATAGGAATTGGATAAAAAGAGGCACTGAAGTTCAAGACAGGCATATTTGATGAGCAGTGAAGAGACACCACCCCTTTCTTTTTTTTTCTCCACAACAAGAGAGCATAAACTGAAAACCTAGACTGGGAATAAACTGCACAGAAGCAAATAACAATACTCATGAATTAATTTACTGAGCAACTGAAATAAGATCTACTAGGTTTCTCCTACTCTCACTTTAGCCTATACTAGATGCTTTGGAAGAAAGTGAAACTTCAAATAATGCATCTCCAATTCTGTAACTATGCTATATATTGAGGGGAGCTCTACTGTTTCAAGCAATCCCCACAAGCCGTTGTGTGTCATGTTAAATTCGTTTATGTAAACTAATTCAGTCCTGTGAACATTTATATTCTGTCACATGATGCGAGTCAGAGGTAATTGTACTGAAATAATCTAGCCCTGGTACAATTTCAATCAAGGTAGCGTTGAGAATAATTAAATCCAGGATGAAAAAGATGTGAAAGCTGTTGGAACATTTAATAGAAAACGTGACTGATACTACTCCCACCCTGTCAGCGCCTGGGAATAAGGCCTTATAGTAACCCTTATAAGAGCTTAGATTTTCTTCAGGCTTGCTTTACACAATATCCAAAACTTTTCCATTTGCTTCAGACCCACCTCTGATTTAACCACATGAAAGAATGATGGCTGCTCTGGTGAGACGCGTGGAATGCACAAGATCATGGACAACAGTTCACTTCTGTGGACCTCAGGGAGCATAATATATTTTGTCGAGTCAGGAACTGCAGTCATGTGCAATATTTAGCAATAATATGTTGACAACAGTAAATTGTCTTCTTTAAATCATTTAAAATGGGTTTGACTTATTAGTTACATCTTGGGTAAATTCTCTTGGATCTTAAAAACCAGTTTTTTCTTATTGAACATCACTAATGTCACATGTTAGCTCCATTCGCTGAGAGCTGAAGACTCGCTGTGTCGCCATTAAAAATTTCTTGTGCAAAAGTTTCATGTCTCTAAATCACACCCTTACAATGTTTAAATTTTGTATAAAAAAGTTTGGGGCAATGACTAGATCATATCTATTTTGAGTTAAAAATTTAGCAGTCTTTAAATATTATCTAAGCGATGCTGGTGCAGCGTAGTCTGTTCTAGTGTTGGCCCATTTAAACGGTGTTGAAAAATTGGAGAGGGCAAAAAGGACACAAAAATGAATTAAGGACAAAGGGATAAAATGTTCTGTGGTGAGGGAATTAAGGAGCTCTAGTTCATTGAAAGGAACACAGATGTCATTGAATTACAAAGTCTAAATGTCCTTATGGGGAGGAGAGGTCTGGGTAGTAAAGGCCTTTTCAATCTAGTAGAGAAGCATGACAGGAAACAATGTCCTTCCAGTTAAAAATGAACTACAAATGTTTGAGTGAAGATAATCAACTGGGGAAAAAACCTCAGCAGCAACAAAGGAGTTGATTCTCCATCTTTTATTTTCTTCGTATCTAAGATTAAATACACTTCTAAAACAAATCCTACACTCAAACATGAACTTTTGGCACACTTGAGTTACTTTTCCTCCTTTTACAGGAAAGTGTACACGACTGATGTTTCTTAGATCATTAATGTTTTGTTGTTTTGTTGGTTTTTTTTAAATTCATGAAATTAAGCTAAGAACCATGGGATTCTTTATCCGCATAATGTTTTTCAAGGCACTCCTAATACACTTCATCAATATCTTTCATGAGAGTCAGTGTTTTGGACCACCTCACAATAATAATGAGTAATTTTAGAGGTTCTCCAAACTGCTTAAGTAATCTGCCTTGTCTCTCTCTGTTGGTTACAGATCCTGTTTTTACATTTTTACAGAGGATTTTACAGATCCTCCTGTCCTAGAGTTAGGATACAGCAGCCACTAGCTTTTTCTGTCCTACATTTATTGTAGAAAGAGATGCTTGGATGAAAAAAAAAAAAAATATCTCAGCCTGCTTATCCTCTTTCAGCCCAAATCTTAAAAGAAATTAATTTGGGTTTGTTCTGAACTTTGCCTAAAAATTGCCCAGTCTCCAGCGCCTTTCTTCTAGTCTGCCTGAAAGGCCAGTGCAGACTAGGTGCAGAGCTGGCCTTGAACTGGTATTGAAATCAAGCCTTTTGGCTGTCTCATGGCAAGCTCCTTTCCTCCCTGGAGTTGTTTTTTCTTACCTTTCACTGATTTCAGCATGGTGTAGCACCAGAAAAATCTGAGTATATCTGTGCTTTTTTGCAGTGTCTTTCCTAAAGAGAGGCCCCAAAGGAGCACAGTGGCTCATGTGAATAATAGTTGTGATATGCCCTGTCCTCACAGTACACAAGCCAGTATATTGGCACCTGAATTGACCGAATTATGACCCTGATGCTACTGAACCCTTTGGATGAAAGCAGTGTTGGACTTGAGTATATCATGCAGAGAAGAGTAGTCGCAGGCTTGTACGTGTCTGTCTCTTCTTTGTAATCAGTCCTCCCACTTTGATGGGAAGAATTTCTCTAGCAGACTCATTTTGCGGCTAAATCTGTGAGAAGATGTACCTTTTTAAATTTAAAATTTGCAGTTATTACATTAATATATTTTTTGCTAAAAAGGACAAAATAAATGTTTCTTACATTTTTCTCAGATTTTTATTTTAAACCACAATCTTTTCAGAGCAAAATTTTTGTAGGACTCATTACCTGCAAAAATGACAGATACCTTTGTAATCGGTGTTTTATGAGAATGCTATACTCTTAACAAGGATCTTAAGGATTAAAATTGTTTGTTCTCACACAGAAGTTTCATGGGGAAAAAAGCCTTCTGATCAATTTAGACTCTAATGGAAAGAGCAATAGCAATAAGGATACAGAAAAGCATGGACCCTTTTCCAATTATGTTTAAATGCTTAGATATTCATTACCCCTGCAAAATGTTTTTAAAAAAATGCTCTGGGTATTGCAGTAGCCTTAGACGGCTAAACAGCATTATTGATTAGTTTTAAGGACAACTGCTATATCTCATAAAATCAGTCAGCGGTGGCTGTTGCTTTTAAAAAAAGGCATATAACTATATCCACTCATTTCTGAGTGCTAGGTTTAATTCCATTTCTCATATTTCTGACGCGTTAACCACTATTGAGAGCGTATCGCGATAGAGCCCGTGTTGTCACATAGCCACAAGGCTCTGGTTTAATGCAGGGGCTGTTGCCTTTCGCACTGGGGAATGGAGGCAGAAGGGGAGAGAGGGAGAGACTGGGAATTACAGTGTCTCATCTGCTCAGGTCATTCAGTGCCTTGCAAGTTTAATCAGGCTTTCTTCATCCTCCATTACACTCATTAGGTCCTGTTAGGTTAGTGCTCGATGTTGATCTGTATCTTGGTCAAGACAATTGTTGCTGATTAACTATAATTACCAGTAATGGTCCCAGCCCGCTTTCAAGCAGGCTGTTGCTGTCATCTTGTCCAGGCCCCTGCCCTGTGATGAGCAGCCCAAATCTGCAAACCGCTGGCTCGCTCGCTCGCCGTTTGAACCAACAAGTTGCTTCTTGTGTGGGCTCATCCCCTCACCCTTGTAACTCGCCATCTATAAACATCCCAACTCTGCCTGAGGTATGTAAAAATGTAAAGGTAAAGAAAACAGGAATGACTGGTATGGGGAGAGGGGGAACAGCAGAAGCAAAGAATTAAAAATAAAATACAAAATAGGACAAAGAACTGGATTACAAAGGCTATGAAGCTCAGTGCTAACAAAGGAATCTCATACTTGTGCTTTGCATTCCCAAGTAATAAATTACGAACTAGGGCTCAATCTCAAAACGTGTCCTTGTGTGAATAATCTGTTTGAGTCAACTTTCCTACGTATTTCCATCAGATTATTTGGGGAAGAGCTGTCCTTAGGATCAGAGGATCAGACCTTTTATATTGCAAATGTTGCTTAAGGCAGTTTTAATTTGTGGACGGTTTTCTGGTTAGCTTTATGAAAGCCTTTATATACTTACACTTCACAAAGACCATAAATAATCATGAGTTGAGTCAGAATTTATAGTTCTGATATAGTTAATTGTGGTATGAATGCCAGGGTCATGTAAATGTTTATGTTCCAAATTCATGGTTACAAATAATGCCTGCTAAAATTTCCAACTGATTTTAACTACAAATAATTTGGGGAATGAAACGGAGCCCTAGTTATTTATGCCTCTTTTCTGCAGAATGATTATCTTTAAAACAAAAACAAACAGACAAACAAAAGCATTAGCAGAGTTTGGACACAAGGGTAGTGAGTAATGCTACCCTAAGCAGCTCGCATCATGGGTAAACTTTCAAAACTCTGAGCACGTAGCCACGTTTCTAAAGCCTGGAATCCAAGAGTGCACCTGATATTGCAGTTTGGGGGGCAAATTCGGGAATTGTACCCAGAGGGCAAATTCTCCTACAGAATCCTTTGGGCTAACACTTTCTTGCATATTTGTAGACTAGCCTGTAATTGCACCTTGTGATACTATCTCCCACGTTGAGATGAGCAGCGCGGACAGCGTAAGCGTGAGCTCCCTCAGCCCGTGCTGTAAACTACAAACCCCCTCCAGACTCAAAGCTGTGTTTAAAATAGCCCTGTGCTTGAAGTAACCAACTCCAGGAGGCCGGGTGGTGGTTACACGAGCTCAGGCGGCCACAAAACTCCCAGCAGAATCTGGCAGAGCGTGGGCGCGCTGGTGCGTACCTGGCAGATCTGACACGGGCGAGACCTGGGAATGCTTTGATACAGACCGCAGCAGTTCCACTACGTGTGCTTCCAAGTTATACTCGGGACTGTGGATTTAATGTGATCTTCATAAGAATAATTTAAGGCAAGAAATTTATGAGGAGGGAGGACACAGTGGAGTAGTTCCAGTATTTATATATTTACGTAACGTGTGTCTTAAACAAAAATTCTCCTTGAGGGTGAAAGAAAGCCATTTTGGTTGCAAAGTTAAGCGCTTGAACGTTGCATCTGTTTGTCCAGCATTAATTGCCCAGGGAGGTGCTCTCAAAGCACTGAATGAGGCACGGAAAAGTAGTATTCTGATGTAATTAAAGACTATATAGTAGTTTATATACATATAAAAAAAAGATCAGAAGTAGAACTGCCAGTCAGTGCTAAACATGCAACTTTCTTACTTTCAAGCACTTGATTTTGTATTCTAAGTAGTTCTTCTCTAACATATTCAGCTATGCTACATTTAAAGAAAGGAAAAATAAATTCTTTCTGCGGCTTTAGCAGGCCTAAATATGGGTACAATTTGACTGAAGTTTCTAAGCTACCTATTTTTACTGATACCAGTATGCATCCAGATACACACAAGAGGAGCTGCCATTTTGAGAGATGGCTGTTGTTCCTACCATGAGAATGCCTCTTGCATGTTTCCTCTTTATGGGGCAAGATGTAATGGCAATCGATCCTGGTTTACAGCTGCTTTATGTCTCTGCAAGAGACACATAACTTTGAATGCAGCAAAATACAAGAAGTTTGTTTACTTTTAAAATAAACATCTGCAAAAAAATTATTTTTCTCTAGCACGTATAGTGCATGCAATGTGTCTGATAAATTGGAATAGCACCCATTATCTGCTCAATCCTGGGATGAGCTAGATAGCTTTCTTTTACATAGTTTTCCTTGAAACACATGCATCTCAAATTTCATTATAAAAGAATCTTTTATACCACACTAAGGAGCCTTCAATGTATAATACACACAAGGCTTATCCATATTTATGTACTGTAGTCAAACTCATATAAACAAATATACACTGCCTAAGTGTATGTGTTCCACTTCTGGAGGTATTTGTGGTCCTAATGCATATGTACTTTCAGAATCTGCACATTTATATACTAAGTGTTTGTGCGTGACGTGTATGTGTTTTATAGATGCAGTTATAAAATGCACTACATGCTCTGTGTAGTCCAAACTTTCTGTCGAGTGTTTCAGTTCCTCGTTGACGTGAATATTTGGCCTGTAGAATTAAGTCAATTTCTGGGCAAGAAATAATAAAATTTTAGCATAAAGAAATTTAATGAACACAATAAATAGTAAATATATTCACATCGTGACTGTCGAATTACAGTTCATCAAGACTGTCCCACATTATTTTTAAACATTGGCAATAGCTTTAAAGAGGACTCTTTTATACGCATTTACATGTGTGTATATACATATATTTTTTTAAAAAAGGTATGTGTATATATATAAAAGACTTTTTTTATCCCCAAATCACTAACTCTCTTTGCAGTTTGTGGAAGGAAATAGAGACTGTTGGCCAGGAAATCACATCCCAGAAAGATCACGTTCTTGTGACAATTTATCATGGAAAAAGCCGTGTCTTTCAATTGAGATGTAAAGCTGTGGTCTTGCAGTTTCTGGCCAATGATGATGCTTGGGGGTTTTTTGCTATCTCTTGCAAGAAAAGGGTTATTAGCCCCTGAAGTCTTGGTTACTTTCCAGTTTTAATAACTATATTTTGCCTACATAATTCCCACTGTAGCTTCAGGTGGATTGTGGAATTTTCTTCACTTCCTGCCATAAACTATTCTGTGGGGTTGCTGTGCACTGTGTAACAGCTGCTGTGCTCCACTGCTACTGTTCAGTGCTTCTCCCCAAACTTCTGACCCTCTTTATTTAATCTTACATCATCTTTTGTTGAGTTTGTACCAGCATTTCAAACAGCACATACTACAAACCATTACCAAATGGGAGTTAATACAAAAGCTTAATCTGCTGTTTTCCAGTTGCATCTTTTATATCTGCTTGACAATCTACACATGGCCTATTAAGGACTTCAAAAAATATTAGAAGCTAACAATACAGATTTTTGGGGCCCCCACTTCCTTTGTGAGTCTCATCCATTAGTGATAAATGGGGATTAAACAGCAATTAAATGCATTTCAGACAGGCTGCACCCATGTAGTGTCTAGCACTCTTCTTGAACGTGGAACACGTAACTTTCTTGCAGAAGAAGCTGAGGCAGCAGGGCAAAATGAAGATGTTAGCTGATTTATTTTTTTTCCCCCTCCTGCCCACCAAAATAATTTTTTACTGGAATTTTGGTCAAATGTTATTTAGCATTTTTGCTCTTTTTTGTTCTAATTTTGGGGGTCTTGTTGAGAGGAAGGATGTTTATTATTCACACTTTTTCTCCAATGATTTATTACTTGATTAACTTGGGGGTTTTGTACTGTTTGTTGCCCATTTCATCTGATCTTCTTAGTTCATGTGTGTTCTTGTTTTTATTTAATAGCCAGAGCAGGATCTTTTTCTGTGTAGGATTGATTGACAGTGGAACATTCTGGCTAAGAGCTATAGAGTCAAACCACAGACCAAGACACTCTGCAGACTGTACATCCTCGCAGTCTGCCAGCAGATCGTTCCTTGCAAAGTATTACCAACTCTAACTATGAATTCTGGAATAACACTTCCTTGGCTATTTGTAAAGACAATGCGGAGTATAGTTAGTAGGTTCTTGACAGAAAACCATAATCCGATGCTTCCATCAATACATGAAAAACTTCTGCTATGATTATTTGTCGACAGTTGTTGTGCATGTAAGAAGTGTGTGCTTTCATTTACCATCACACTCTGTGCCTGTACATCCTTTGGGGCTTGTTGTTCCCAATTTGATGAAGTAGGAAGAACTGGAAATCGCAGCGCCTTCCAGTGAGGCTTTCCCCTCAGCGGTAGTGCGTGGGTGCTGCTTTCCGGGTGGTCACCTTCTCGCTTGTCCTTTGCTTCTGACAAAGCAGCACTTGCGCCAGTTGTACCTGCACGAGATAGGTTCCCTGTGACCATCCCCTGGACGGGCGATAATACTCAGCGGCAAAAGAATAAAAATGAGTGGATTCTCCTCGTGGCTGGTTTTGCAGGGGGTGGTGGGTGTGTTGGCAGAGCTGCTGTGGGGTACCAGGCTGGATCGGTGCCCAGGCCAGGCTCCTGCCGTTCCTCCGGAAGGACAAGGCGGTGGCAGCAGCCGAGAGCCCTGTCCTTACGTGGTAGCTCAAAAAATTGTAAGGCTTGCCCATTTGTTTGCAAGACAGTTTTACGTACAGGTTATTTTGCGTGAATTAACTTCATACCTTTTTAAAGCAGTGCGGAGACGAAAAGCTCTATAAACCTGTAACTGTTTGTACCGGTAGTGTTGCTCTACGTCATAAAAAATCTGCAAGATGGACTAAACCAAACTACATACAAAAAGTGAACAAACTTGAATTACATGTTAAGATCTCTCATTTCCTTATTATTATCCCTAAACAAATACTATTGAGACTGGCTTTCAGCCATCATTTTGAAGGATTTGTCATTACTGCCGTTTGACACTGCAAATAAGTTGCAAATAAGTAATTTGTCTTGTAAAGAATTTTTTTTTTTTTTTTCAGAAACAAGATAGCACAAGAGCAACACTGAAAAATTTATTACTCCACCTCTTTGAACTACATCATACTGCTACTGAGGTCAATGGAAAAATCCCATCCTCTTCCCCAGCAGTAGGCTATATTTAAATATCTATCTTCTTCTGAAATGGTAGACTTCACATTATTTCTGTCAATTTTGCTGAGGTGATTTTCGTTTCTAGTCTGAGTCTCGCTGGGGGGGGTTGTTTGTTGGTGTTTTTTGGGTTGTTTTTTTTTTAATTATTTTCTTTGTGTACCCCCATGCGTACTTGAGTGCGTTGCTACAGCCTAGACGCCCAGCCCGGCCTTGTGCGCTGGAGATGAACTTTAAAGCTCGTTTCTGAGGCCGATGGCGTGCGGCAGGAGTCAGCGATTCCGCGGCGGGGGCGGCGGCC
>NW_010528030.1:0-5601 GCF_000687285.1 Phaethon lepturus
CCAGCGGAACCTGTCAGTGGTGGCGCCCCGGGGAAAATGTGCTTGAAAAAGGGCACAAACGCCACAGAAAACAGAGAGGTGTGAGGAAAAGGTGTGAGAGAAACGGTGGTTTCACCCCTCCGAGGTGAGAGAAGGAAGGGGGAGGAGGTGCTGGGCAGAAGGCAGCTGTGGAGCAGATCAGGGCCTGTGCAAGTCGAGGGAGAGGCCCGGTAGTCTTGGGATAAGGTCGCCAAGGAGATGGCCAGCAGGACTGCTAGAAATGCTCTCCTTGGGAGATCCAGCCCTGGCAGGAACTCTTCACCTGCAAGTTTGGTCCAACTCGGGGGCAGAAAGTGTTGGTAGATGTGCGCAAAGGACACCCTCGGGTAGCTGCTCTGTGTATTTTCTCTATACCTCATCTTCCTATAGAAGTTTTTCTGCTTGAGTAACTTCCGTAATGGTTCTTCCAACTAGATCATTTTGTCTTTCACCAGCTAAAATTATTCTTTGCTGCTCCACCCAATTTGGAAGAATGAGGACGTGTGAGCGTGCAGCAGCACACGAGGCCTGCAGAAAAGAGATGGAGACTGATGCTTGGAAATCGGATGCAGAGCAGAGTCTAAGCTGTGGTGCTGTTGGCTGCGTGCGAGAGGCTCATGTACCCCTGGCAAGCCCTGCTGTTGCTCCAGCAGCTCTGTGCGGGTGCAGATGTCTGTGCTGAGAGACCTCGCTGTAGAAATGAGCTCAGAGACTCCCAGGGTATTTTTCAGTATAGCAAATGACTCCCTTGTAGTAGTGTTTGGGAAGTGAATTAGGGTTTTTTTTCTCAGCCGTGTGGGTAGCAGGCATTGAGAACTTTCAAATGATGGTTACTGTTCAAATCAAACTCCCTGTCTGTTTTACCCAGGTGAATGAAATCGATCTTTCCAACTCTTTTTTATAACTTGCTTAATGTTGTTTAATTATATTTAAAAGGAATTGTGCTATTAGTGGAAGAATTCTGCAAAGGAAGATTAAGGCACAAAGACTTACAATCTTTAAGATTTGTTGCTCCCCCATGATGTGATTGCAACGAATCTATAGTTTCTAGGCCTCCTAGTTCGTAAGTGAGACTCTGACACCTAGTGTAGTTTCTCCACAGAAACCTGTCTGAGTCTGCAAGGCAGCGTGAAAAAAAACAGCTGAGCGTGCGCTGGTAATTCCTGTTGGCCTTAATCCAAAAATTGCTGCTGTATCATGCCTGTCAGTCACAGCATCTCAAGAGCTGTAAATTAATCAGGAAGAAGATAGACAGGAGAACCTCAGCAAAGATGCAGCCTGACTGCTGGGTAAATATCCTTTATTCCTGGGACTGAAGGGAGAGTGACGCTTGCAGCTGGGCATGGGTGGCTGGTGTTGGTGAGTGTGCAGCATTGCATCGGCTTACTCTGACTTGAAATATGAGATGTTGACAAATTAAAAATTATCAGGTTTTATGGTTATTACTATACCAGCTGTAGCAAAGCAATACCTAATGGCAACGTGAAGGTAAATTCAATGCAAATAAGCTGGTTTTCAGTTACCTTTGGTCTGAGCAATCACTTTTTGGTAAAATAACAAAAAATGGGGATAGGGAATAGTTTTGGGCCAGGGAGCTACCCAGGCCTGGAGTTGTCCTTTAAAGTAGAAGACCAGGGAGCCCCATCTCAAATCCTGTGGTTGTCACTGGGATTTTGGGCTGCTGTGAAAATTCCCACATAGAAGCAAGTTTCCCGAAACCCAGGACAGGACTTCAGACCCTTACATTTACAAACACACGCTTGTCTGAGCCCATTACAGTGGGGACCCTGCTACCTAAACAACCCATTTCTTCTTTCAAGTTGCAAGAATACAGGAATACTTCTGAAGACTTACTCAGGTTCAAGGATTACTTGCATTTTTTCTTCAAGACAAGATTTATGTGATATCAGTATTATTTTCCTTAGCAATATAATGTTTTTCAGTCCTAAATGAAAGATGCTACTGTCACCGATTAATAAAAGATGCAATTAAAGAGACAGCAAAACAAGGTGTTCTTTGCCCTTTTTCTGGGGAAGACCGAAGACTGTGGGAAGTGAGGCCCTCGTGGAAAAGCAGGCCAGGCCAGCAGGGAGCAGTATTTTATCAGGAACACCATTTCCCCAGGGACAGGGCAAAACAGTACAGTATTTATTTGTCATAGTTGAAATGTCTTGCGTATATGTTCATAAACAGTGCTGCAATCAGGAGCAGAGATTCCAAAGAATGGGAATGTAATGCTGTGGGGTTTTTTTCCTCCTGTGAAAAGCATCATTTACGTACATAGGGAACAATTCTCAGTCTATATTTGGAAACCCCCTTGCTTCATCAGTGCCCTGAGAGGGAGTGTAGATGGTTTAAAAGGTTTTGCATTTTGTTCCTGAGACTTTCTCACACACAGTACTGTGGTCATTCCTAGGTCTACTTAAGCCATATAGTCTGATGTTTCTAACAAATTTCCAAGTATGATGTCTGTGTATTAAATACGCTATTAATACGTGCACGTTTAGATTCATAGCTCGGTGTTTTATATATATCATGCCTGAGCTAGAATGCAGATTATTGGGAACCAGTTATTTGGGAAACTGTCAGTCCAATGTCACAAGAAAATTGTGTTGGATGTCTGGATGAGAATTATTAAATAGTGATCGAAGACAAATTGTACAAATATGAGAAACTGTATAATTAAAAAGTTATTTTACCAGTTCAGTCATGACTATTGTAAACAGTAACAAGATTATATTATGGATATAAATAGAAGGTCAGTATTTTTGGCACGGTGTACCCATGAACTGTGCATGACTGGTATGTTGTTTTGTGCAAGCCAGCTAGTAACGTATGCCAAATTACACAAAACGCTCCATCTCCTCACATCCTCAGAGAGGCACGCAGGAGTTTAACCAGCTGACACATGGCCAGTGATAGAGTTTGGACTGCCTTATGTGGACCCAGATGCACATACACGGTTTTGAACATCTGCCCTCTGAGAGCTGCACAGTTAATTAAGGCTCCCTGTGCAGAGCATATTTCCCTTGGTGCTGCTGCCCCTGCCCTGCCTGGGGACTGGCTCTTCCAGGCAGCAGTGCAGCTTTGGGAAGTTCAGAGGGGTGAGGAGTCTGTTCTTGGCTCTTGACTGGTGCTGGTGCCACTGAAGCTGGTGTAGCAGCCCACAGGTGGTCAGGCACTAGCCTCCCAACTGCTGTTGCTCTGCATCTCTGTTCCTAGCTGTGTCCTACGCCCTAGATGCTCCCCAGCCACATAACTAATAATGCTATTAATACTATTGCATGTCTAAGGTACAAAAGAGTATCTCAGGTAACTCCCTGAGAGATTTCATTTGAAGATTTTGGAGTTCCTCTGCTAACAGCAGTCCAGGAAGCCAGAAGTCCTGTCCCACAGCAGGCCAAGTTGGGATTGCCTGAAGAAGAAAAATATTCTGGAAATACTAAGGAAAGGTAACAATAACTAAACATATGGCTCAAATTCCTATCCAAGATCCATTTTCTCCCTTCATCTCAAAGAGCAAATTATACTAGTGCTGATCTTTAGCAGAAAAGTTGAATATTGAACATACATTAAGCTTGTTTTCCCAAGTCCCACAACCCCTTTATCTGCCTACTGCAAACGACACATTTGTAGTGTTTGCTGTGATGTCCTATGCCCACATCTTCCGCATATCCCTGAGCAGGATAGGTAGCTCTGCAGTCCTGTCACTTACCTGAAACCCAGCATGGCACCTGCTGCTCTCTGATTCCCTCCGCTGTGGTTCCCCATCATTCCTTCCCAATGTTTCTAGCAAGGCAGGACTTGGCACATATCGTGGCTTCTCCGGAGCTGGATCTGTCCCTGGTCAGAGGGCTATGGTCAAATGTACTAGATAAATGCTGAGCTGCCATTTCCTTTCCTATGGAGAAAGCATAAATAAGGTATTTCTCCGTCTCCTCTGGATACCCACCAGTTTTTTACAAACTCATAGAAATTAAACATCTTTGAGACATTTACATTTCTGGCAGTTGTGGCTGAAACTAGTAATTGGTTCAACAGTTTTGGAGGGGCAGCAGGTTGGCAAAACAATCACATATGCCTCCTATTCTGAGGAAATGATGATCGAAACATGCCTTTGCCGTATTTACATGTAGGCTTTCCACCGACTGCTTTGCTTTTCTAGCTCTGTCTTTGCTTTTCTAATGATGTTTCAATGATTTCTGTGATCTGAGTAATACGTCTTTTTGACTTCCAGGATTTTTTTCTTGAGCTAAAGGTACTGTGTGGCAGTAAGTTCAAACTCTGATGCACTCTATACTTGCTCCATAGTAGGATGTAATAGATGATCTCAGTGGCTTTGCGTTGGATTTGTCTAGAAAAAATGCTGGATGAGCTCCACCACGTTCTGTGATTGTATCACAGAAGGTGTCTCCCAGAGGATGTCACTGATGTTTTCATTAGTGGTTGTGGCTGTAGTACCACAAAACAGAAAAGCTAAGCAGGTCTCTGCTGTTTGTAATCCGTGCGCAGAAATGAGCTGTAACTTTGAAAATGCTGCCTCAATGTGGCGTTTTTGGTGCCCTACAGGCTGAAGTTCTTCACAAATTTATCATGACCTACATAATTGACCTATATTATGTGTCTATTTGTTAAATAGGTTGCACTAATTAGAAACACGAATGGGGATGGCTTAGCAGTTATTTATTTATATGGAGGTGTGTGCCTGTTTGTCTGCAGTGACGTATGGGATGATAATTTCCAGATTTTCCCCCTCTGCCCACTCCATATTTGACCTGTCCCTTGGGTTGTTGCAATAAAAATGTGAATTGATTCTGCTTTCACAGAAAAAAAAAGTCTTCTAGGCAAGGGGATATATCCTTGTGCATGTCTGTATGCAAGAAAATTAAGCATGAGGGAGAAAATACAGCAAAATTTTCAAGCCCTTGACTTGTAGGGCGGTGAGTAGGAGCCGAGTGTGCTTTGCACTTTGGTCACTCTATTTAGAGACATTTCCAGGCTGGGAAATAGCTTTACTACACCCTGCTGATATTTGAACATTTTATAATGAATGGGTTCATTTCTCCTTGCACTTGTGACTCACTTGCAGATTGTAGGAACGGTTTGAAATCTAGGCTGACGCTGAAATGTGGTGAGCAGCAGTACTTTTGAGTTTAATGGAATTGCACCTGCTCCCAGTAAGTATGACTTTTGCTTTTAATGTTTTAGACCAAGGTCCAAAGCCTGACTGGCCTCTAGGGGCAGATTTGGATCATGGCTTTAAAACAGATGTCTGCTACTACAAACCCTAGCCGTTGTGTTAACAACGCTGTCAGGCAGTTTCCACTGCTGTGTCCTCATTCATACAGACAGAGTGCGCAGAGTGTAATCTAATTAAGGAGAATTCCCCAGATTTTTTTCACGTCTGCTATCAGTGCATTTTTAACTTCTCCAAATTCATTAGAAATGCATCCATCTGTGGGCTGTCACACAGCACTGTGTTGAATATTATCCATAATTCCTTCAAGAAGCGTGTTTTAAAGAAAAAAGGGGTGGGGAGGATGAGTAAAGTGAAAAAAAATTCACAGAATCACAGAATCACAG
>NW_010528031.1:0-14189 GCF_000687285.1 Phaethon lepturus
TAAATATATAATATATTCTTATATGTGTCATTATAAATGTTTGATGTCACTGTAGAAAAAAGAAACCATCAACACTGTTAATTTCCTATTGGGTTGGGAACTCTATGGAGACTGAGGGCAGTGGGTTTCCAGTCGATGGGGCCAGGGGTTGTGCTGAGAGGGGAGATTGTGGGGCCAAGGAGCCTGTTTCTCTCCCGCCCCATAAATTCCAACCACCCTTGTTCCTGCCAGCAATGGCAAATGTCTTGAAATTCTGACCTGGAAAGGTGTGGATATGCAGCTTTCCAGGATTGAGAGAGCCAATGACCATAAATCATATGTTTAAAGCCCTACCCTGAAATGTATTCGCTGAACAGCGTTGTGTGCATTCCACACATCTTCCTAATTTCTATCTAATGAAATGAGTTCACATCACCATTAAAACTGAAATTTATTAATCTTAGAGTAAGAAAAAAAAGTATACATGAAGTGATGCCTACTCCTGGTTAATACAGATTTTGACAGATGGTTACAGAGGGCTTTGTGAGGTGAAGATTTATTGCAATATTTTTACTGCTAATGCGAACGAAACACCTGCAAAGATCTGTTGGCAAAAAAATAAATGCTGGGCCTTTTTTTTTTTTTTTTTAAGTTGTAAACCAGTTCTTTTCAAATAATTTCACAGAGAGAAGAAAGTTATCTGTACACCAACATTTGGGCACATAACCATAGATAGGAAAATCGGTGTTGGATTAATGAAAGTGAGTTAGTATTTCCCCCCTTTTTTTTAATCACTAACTTGTGAGCCATCTGAAGAAGAAAAGCAGCTTCTCACCAAAAGAGGTCGATAGCTGCCTTGCAAGCCACATTTTGCCAGTATGCAAGAAATGTTTTAACAGCCTGTGGCAGTATTTCTGATTGGTGTGTTTTGTCAAGTTTTTAAGCTTCTTGTGTTTTGCCCTACCACTAAAAAAAATACAGAAGCAGCTGGCTAGTGAAGGTCCTTAAGTGACAGTAAATTCTCTAATCTGTGCATAGCACCAAATTTATTTAAAAAAAATACTAAATCTGAAGGAACTCGGACTGATTCGAGGAAGCAATCTGTCACATGAATTATTTAAGAAATTACATTCAGCTGCTTTAGTGGTACTAATGGCATTTGCTATGTAACAGAGAAGACATACAGCCATCAGGGAAAAAGAAAAAAGGAATTGCGTGGTTGTGCCACTCAGTTTGGTTATTTTGCTTCCAACAGATGTCTTGAAAGCAAAGACTGTGTCTAAAAATAGCAAAAAAAAAAAAATCTCACCTGTAATTTAAAGCTTCCCCTTGTTCAGAAGTTGCCTTTTTAAATATTTTTTACGAGCACAGTTGCTTGAACTAGTATTAGATACTTCCTGTTGTCTATCTGATATTCCCGGCATCTGACATTCTTGGTATGAAATGCAAAATAACATTATTTCCCCCCCAAAAAAATTTACTCTTTAAAATGAAGAGAATCAGTGGTGGCTTTTTCCTTTTTTTTTAACATTCTAATTTCTATGAAGGCAAGGGTTCAATTCAATAGACAAGTTACTTGTCATTCAGTGATTTTTCTCATGGCTATGGGAGCCAGGCCACAATTCAAAAGTATTTGTGGGCTTCATCCAAGCAGCAGAATGTGGGCAGCATGAAACAAATGTATGGGTCAGTATCAGTTCAGGGCAACACCTCCCTCCATGCACAGCTTAGCTTAGAAATGTTTCCTGCTAAGAGCTGCGATGAGTAGAGGACTTTGTTTTTGGTGTCAGAAATGGAACCAATGCATTAGAGAAATATTTGCCTCCAGTTTTGGTGCCTTCACTGCCTTCAGCTCAGGTAGTTTATTTTTTTAAGTGAACATTTGTCAGTTTTAACAAGCTCTTTCAAGGATCTCAGGTATCTAGGTGAACATTACAAAGTCTCAGTTACATTACTCAAAATGTAACTGCTGACATTATTTACACATCAAATATTTGCATGGAAATGCGCTACAAAAGCTTAATTTCCTTTTGAGCATATTTCATCTCTAGGTGTTACATGGGTACCATATGTATCCCAGATTGATGTCGTAAGTATTTATTTTAACCAGTGTAATAAATAGTTGCATAAATCCCTATAATTGACCAGAATGCAAGTTAAACCTTCCTGCAGGCAGCTCTATTATCTTTCTAACTATTTGAGAAAGTTTCCTTTTTTAATAGACCTACTGTACTATAGTCTTTTGAGCTCAGAATATCCTTTTCCACCTTTTTGGCATGCACGCCCTTCAGGGCATGTTAGCTATTTGTGCACAGGGGAAGAAGGCTTCAATGAATACCAAAACCACAGAATTAATTATTTTTTTAGTACAATCTAAACTTTTTATGACTAAATTCCATAGAAACCTTAACACAGCATAATTCTTTAGTGAACTAAGCCCTAAATTTAAGCAATGGTTTTACAAACCTTTTGGGAAATTGTTTTTTGGTGTCTAGGCACTCTCTAAAACTGTGTAAGCAAGGATGGCTCCACATAGATTTTACATATTAGCAATAGGAATTATATTTCAAGTATGAAAAGTACTGAGCAATTTTCCTGGATGCCAAAGCATGTTAGTATTAAAAATGAAATGTTTACATGAGTAGCTGTTTTGTACATGGTCCTGCTGCACCTTTAGGAACTCTTCACATCTATTAATTTCTATCAGAAGAATAAGCTTACTTCCTACACTAGAAAGGACCCCTTTTTCTTCCCCAGTCCCTCTTCTTTTTTCTGAGAGATCAAAAAACAAGATCCAAAAAGTATATCAAGAGTATTCCAAGGGCAACCTTTTTGTGGTCGGTATCACTCATGCCTTCATATGCAAGTGTGCAAAATTCATTTTGTTTAAGGCCATTAGAAGAGAAGTGTTTTGGTATGTCCAGTGGACCAGGTATCTTCTTCTAACTGGAAAGTATTTAACCTTCGTTTGATTTTGGAGTCTCCATCCCTGGACATATTCAAAAGCTGTCTGGACACGGTCCTGGTCACTAGCTGTAGGTGGCCCTGCTTGAGCAAGGGGGTTGGACCAGGTGACTTCCAGAGATCCCTTCCAATCTTGACTATCCTGTGATCCTTTGAACATGTCAGCATGTGTAGCTTGGTGACCAGAGCTCCAGTGAATGAGATTGTCTACATTATACAACACATTGATTGAGAAGATGTTACATCTTTTTCTGCTGAAAAGGAAATTTCCTGGTAAAATGGCATGTAGTGCTAATTTGTTGTTCACCATAAGAAGTTTTAGTTTTAAAACTGTATTTTATGTATTATTTCTTCCAGTTCAGATTTTGCAGCTGTAGAAGCATATACATGAGCCTTAAAGAAAATCCCATTGTAAAAACCTTTGCTTTTGCTTTTGCCCTGTATACATATTAAAAAATGCAAATGACTTCAAGGCTGAAAGTTGCAGCTGAAAAAAAATGGAGACCAGATATTGGCAGAAGCAAAGGGTAATGCTGCAAATCTCAGTTTATCCTTGAAGAATCCATGTCCTGCTGCACTATGTATCCCAGCTTTCCACTTCTGCTGACCTGTCCAAATTCCTTAAGAGCCTTTCTCTGTCATGGCTAATTTCACCGATCCACTCTCTCCATGATTGGGGGTAGAAAAAAAGACAGCAAAGCTATTGCTGCAGAGAGCAGCTGAGATTTCCTCCAGAAAAATCTGTGAAGCTGAAGAACATGTCTTTGAGAAGGGCTGCTTCCCACAGCCACGTGTGGTAAGACCTTCCAAAAGTGAAGTAGTAAGGACTTGCTTACAAGAGCCAAGCTGAGTTTGCATTTCCCTCATTCCTTGCAATTGGAGAGCAGAGGTTATTTTTGCCTGCTTATGCCACACAGAGAATATTCAAGGTGAAGACGTTTCCTATGTCTGCTATGTATCACATAACTTACAGCAAAAAAGACCTAACTGACTGAGCTTGAAAAGTTGACTATTGCTTTATCACAGGGGTGCCACACCTTCAGCCCTCAGATCCAGCTATTTTCATAGCTGCTATTACCATGCTACCAGTGACATGTTGCTGCTCTTCTTTTTCTGTTCCCTTGCTGAGGCTAAATGGTGAGGGCTCAGCTGCCGAAGCAGCAACAAACAGAAGCCACAGGCAAAGAGAAAATATGAAAGAAGATGATGATACAGCCAACATTTGCTGCAGGCTTCCAGAGACATCCCACACTAAAATGTTTTTCCAAGGAACTTCAGCATCTACATGTCAGCCTGTTGAAATACAAAGCACCATCAGTGAGAGAAGAAAATCACACATCACCCCTGGCATAATTACACAATTAAAAACTTCAGTGTAGGCACAAATGGACTGCTCTTTGCTAGTTTAACAGCAGTTGGAGGAGACAGAGCAGGAGGAAGACTGCCTGTGCCGTGTTCTGCATGACAGAACTGCCGCAGGGAGGCTCTGCTGGAATAGCTGTGCCAGGTACTGGCACTGTCTCTGCTGGGAAACATGATTCGTACGGAAGCAGCAAGGAGCCAAGCATGTGTGCAGCCCTGCGTTCCCCTGTGTGCCCTTGTCTCTGCTGGGCTGTCCATACTGCCACTCAGAGGTGATAATCCAACACAGAGTCTGAAAAGGCGAGCACAAACTTTTGCAAAATGAAACAGCCAAGACCCAGAATGGGCTAAGTTTAGATTTGTTCATTTGACCTTACTTCAACATCCATGAGTAGCCTTGCTCCCATGTCTCTCCTGCAGGAGGCTGCCTCTCTCCTGGGGCCCTTGGAGTAGCTTACTTGCAGATTTCCACCCTGTGGGAGAAGGTAGGTCAAGGGAGGAGGAAAGGAGGGAAAATAAAATAAAGCCCTTGTTTGTTGACAGAGCTATCATCAGAGCTGTTTTCATTGCTCAGCATGCAAGTGCTGGTATGTCTGGGCTCCTGCCGCACTGGCTGTTGTTTTTGGTACTTTCTGGTAATACAGAAATAACTGGCTGTGCTCCCAGAAGATCTTTTTCTTTGTTCCCTTCCGCCTTTACCTAAATGTGACTAGGTATAGGATGACACGTCAGTAAGAGAAGCCCTCCACTTGCCCCAGCTTTGCTACTGTTACTCACTATATGTCGTCTGCCCAAGTCTTAAAGAAGGTAAATGTTAAACACAATTCGGTGTTTGTTAAGATGCACATACTCTATTTTCCTGTGCAGTCTGAATCCCTGCCTGATTCTCAATGCAATGTACCACAAGTGCATAAAATAATTGGTCCATAAATATGAAATGTGTTGGCAAATAGAAAGCCTGTCATCAGTGCAGCCTGGGGAGGCTAGTCGTTTATCAGTGAAGTGATAGCTGAGGAAAAGTAGACCGACTTCAAAGGTGGTGTCTAAAGATAGAGATAGGACTTGTCCATTCAATGTGCAGCATGGGCTGAGAGTCTAGCTTGGAATTAGTCACTTGGATTTTTTTTTTTACAGATACTTTTTATTGTTATTATTATGGGTTGGGTGAGGATTAGACATTGGTGATGTTCTGCAATAGCAAGGCAGTGACGTGGGTAGAAAAATAACATTTCTAATTCTGCAGTCAGTGCTGCAAACAACTTTGGTTCTGACTTTACAGAAAAAGACTACTCTCTTTTAGTATTTGTTGTGGCTCATATGTAGTGTCTGATACTATGGGAGCTGTGCATTTTCCAGGAATGCAGTAAATCTCCACCTCTGCCATGTGCCATTCTTTTCCATCCAACTTTTCTTCCTCTTGAGGAAAGCAAGCTATACATGACACATTTTCTGTTTGCTTTTTTATTTTGTGGCTTGTTTAGGACTCTTAATAGTAAGTGCAAGGTCAAAGGAATATATTGGTTTGGGAAAGGAAAAAGCTAAATCTTGATGTTCTTAATATCCGATTGTGTTTTGGGCTGGGTCTGCAGAAAGCTGTTCCTGCCTAAGTTTTGCCTTTGCAGAGCATGTGTCCTTACAGTAGAGAAGTGACAGAGATGCTGATGGGCTTTCAGTATTAGTGTTGGCTGCCCTCCACTCCCATTTTCTTTCTCTCCTTTCTCTCCCCTTGCCTCCTGCCAGCACAAGCTGACACAAATGTGTCTCTGCTGTACCCCAAAGTCAGAACTGACTCAGTATGAGCAGAGCCCAATACCAGGTGACTGTAGATTTTCCTGGACAGCTTTAGGGGAAAAGGAGGGTAGAAAATAAAGTGCAGAGGGCAGTGACCTCATTTCTGTGCTATGAGCATTTTGCAGCTGGCAGTAGGCCAGGGGCAGGAGGAGGCACGGCTGGAACAAACCCTGCTGCAGCAAACCTGGCATGGTTTTGGCAGGAAGAAGCACAAACTGGGTAGGTAGGGTTCTCAGATAACATGAACCAAACATTAGAGATGCTCACCTAAGACCTTCCCACCAATTAGGTTTTTTTAGGTGGTGCAGGAGGGAGTGCAAGAGGGTGTGAAAGGGGGAGTTGAAATAATGAGGAACAGTACATCCCCTTTACACATCCAGCTGCATGCCAGGTGACCTGAGCTACTAAAAGCATCCTGTGGCACCTTCCCTGTTTTCCCACTCATTCCCACCAGGCTTCGCTTGCCAGCACAGGTGGGACCACTGCAGCAGGCACACACTGAAGCCAGGATCGCCAGCTGACACATGCCAAAAACTACACTCCCCACCCCAAAAAACATCACAAACAGAAAAAAATAACCAAACCAAAGGAAAACTACAGACCTTTGATTTTCCACCCTGTTACTGAGGCTGATCATAAAAACAGGACAAATCACAATGCGTGGCATCTATGGCCTAAATGTAGTCCAAGCTCCTGGCAACATTTCTGATAGGGGAGATGATAAAATTTGCCTCTTTGCTTCCTTGCATTAGTCCTAATCCCAGTATATGGAAGAGTCTGGCCCAAGTCAGACAGTCCATCCTAGAGCAGCTCAGCAGAAGTCTGTCCTGGTGAGTTCTGGCAAGATGTCACATGAGGTCAGATTGCAGACAAGGAGGCACCCATCCCCTCTTGCTTTCAGTGGGAGGTAAGGAGCTAAACCCCTCTAAGAAATTGGTCTGTCGTGCCTGAATGCTGTATGAAGTAATTTCTGCTCCTGGTACTTAACATTTAAAGGAGAAAGTTTCCCTAAAACCCTGTCCCTGTTAAAAACTCTAATTTCTTGCATCTAGGATGGGACCCTGTCACCCTGCAAAACACTGGAAGTAGCTGTCCACTGGATTGCTATACTGCAAATAGACTGTGGTATTAATAATTATTAACACGATGAATGTTTCCCCTACATATATAATGATCCCAACAAAAAAACCCCCAATTTCTGCTCTTTGGAGATCAACCGTTACACAAGGTCAATGGGATGAGAGCAGTCAGAGTGCTCTTAAGTGTGTGCTGTAGCTGTGAGTATATGATTTCCGCTCCTTTTGTCACCATTTTCCCTTGGCAATGTTGCATGACAGTTGTTCAGTGCTGGGTAGACACCATGAAAGGACTCTTAAGGTTCTGCCCAAATTTGCTGCTGCTTCATTATTTTGATACAATTATTGCCAAGCATTTTGACACAGTGAATGCAGTGTTGTAACACAGTTTTAGCCAGGTCTCGCTATAGCTCATTACAGGGACGCTAGATGTTAATTATTTATAATATCAATGACATCAATGGCTTTTGCAGTGCTTTCCTTGGGAATTTCTCAAAACACTTTACAAAGAAGCTCAGTGGTATATCTATACTTTTAAATCTGGAGTCCAGATTATTAGACCCCAGTCGGATCCGATGACATTGACATGCAAATACAGCCAACATATTCAGCAAGCACAACATGCAGTGCCAAAGAACCATGATACGGAGAGCAGAGATCTTCATGCATGGGCTTTGCAGTTTTTACAAGCTGCTTTCTGCTACCATTTAAAACCCAAAGCTTGTGCCAACAAACGGCAGGAGGATTTTATATCTTATGCCTAGTTTCCTTCCTGCCTGGCTCTTAGAAAACGTTATTACTCTCCTCTCAGGCTGTTCTCTCACGCAGGGTTGATGCAGCCTGTTTCCACCTCTGGGACTTGCTAACTCCCACACCAGTTTCTCCATGGACAAAACCAGCTTGAAGCTGGCAGGGCAGTCACTTGCTTTCTCTCCTTTTCTCTGCAACCACTAAGTCAAAGGAATATGCTGGGGAGGGAGAGGGACTGCATCGCAAGCCAGGGGGACCCTCTTCTGTGCTTTCAGCAAAAAGAGTGAGGCTGGGCTTTTCCCCAGCGTCCCTTTTATAACCTCTGATTTTCTGTGCAGGAAATCGCTCTTTCTAGTCTCAATGTTATATTTTAAACACACTAATACTGCTGCCTTGGGCTTTTGAGCGGAGAAAGGCATCCAGTTTTCCTACCCAGAAAACCTTTTAATAACTTCCCTTGAAGGCTGCTGCTTTGCCTAAGGCAAAGGCTTGCAGGGCACAGCCAGGATTGGAGAGGACGGGAGAAGGGGAACAGGGCAGGGAGAACAAAAGAAGAAAATTCATTGCAGGAAAATGGAGCTAGGAGTTCAGGAGGCAGATTTGCAAGAGGCATGTTTTCCTCTGCGCTCCCACCTGCCACTGCGCTGTCCTGCTGAGGTCAGACTGCTGGATGGGAACATGCAGAAAGCGAGAGACCAGGACAGTGTAGAAGACATTATTTAATAGCTTGTCTTAAATAACATGACAATGTCAACATGTGAACAACTTACACCTGTCAAAGGTGGTATAGAATATCCTCTCGTGTTTTGCCATTTATCTGGTGCATATGTTGGAAAACAGAAACAAATACTGTCCCATCAGGAGCTTCAGTATATAAACAAGGTTTAGACTTACTTTTTTAAGAAAAAGCTTGACATTGAAACAGAGGTGCAAAAGCAACATGATATATAAACGAAACAGGTTTTAAATAAGTTTCTAAGCATGTTCTCTACTGAAAGCTATTTTTTTAATTCAGTTTTATGTCTATAAATACATAGTACAAAAATGCAAGTTTACAAGCCATTTTTCCCAACAGTTATACCATTTGAAGTTTTAAGTAGCAATATTCCTCCAATCTAAAAGCAATAATATTAAGTATTTACATATAAAGTTATGAAGTATTTGAGGATATAAATTAGTAACAACATACAGAGACAAAAACACACATACTGTGAAATAAATAATTCAACAGCTTTACATATGAGGGTATCTATAATATTATACAAACAAAATATACAAGATTGTAGGACTTGATCTTGCAATTGCTCATATCTGTCACTCAAGCATCTGAGTACTCTGATTGCAGTAAAAAAGCTATTTCATGAGTTTACTCATATGATGAAAATCAGGTGTACAAAACTACCTTACTGAAACATGTCCTGACTGAAATGCCTCCTGACTAGATCAGGCCCCACAGAAAACTTGGTGTGAATGACTGTATGTAGTTTTACTCTTGTGAGGTGAGATACTGTTGGCATTCAGGGTCTCCTTTCATTTCTGGAGATCCAGGAATTCTTCTTCCATTTTTTGGATAGACACACCAGCATCCAGCAGACTCTCCATCCAATGAAGTTTCACACTAGAATATTATTAGCAAATCAAAACCCATAATAAGTAACTGTGAGCAGAACATTAAATACTGCAAGTAGAGGTATTGGACAGAACTAGGATCAGAAGGCGGGGACCTGCTGTGCACAGGCTTGGTGTGAATGAGGTGGTCCCTGCTCTGACAGAACCCATAACCAACACGCTTGGTTAGGGAGCCATGACCCAAGCTCAGCTACCACAACAGCAACTTCAGATTTAAAACAGTTTGTCCACTCCTTGGTAAACATCAGTATAAAACAGCAATATCTTCCAGCATGAGAAACCGATGTAGGGAAGGCAGAATATACGAGCTGGTAGGGCCAGAGCAATGACTGGATGGTCTGGCTCTTCACACAAGGAGGCAAATAGGATGGGTTTTTTTCTTAGGGAGGGGATTAAAAAGATTTCTGTTTGTGCCTGATTAGATCCCAGGTCACAATGTTTGTGAGTCACACAGTGGTGCCATGCCCAAAAACAAGGAGTCTTGGTGACATAGGTTTATGCAGACCTACTAAATTTGTGTGCATGACCTGTGGTTACAAGGGTGTGACTTGAGGTCTGGAGCTTTAGTTAGGTTTGCAGATTACTCCAGTATAACTTGCAACAGCTTTTTTTGAGGCTATAATGGAAATGAGCATATAGCATAATCCATAGGCAGCACAAATCATTTTGTTCTACTTTCAGAAGGCTAATTTTGCTCCAGCAAGTTTTTTCACTGCCTGTGTGAGTTTTTCACTGCCTGGGAGCTGAGCGCCTCCTTTCTCCGTAGTGGTTATTATATATTCCATGATCTTTCCAGGCAGTATGGGGGGTATTATGAATTAATGTCAACTGGAAATAGGCTAACAAATCAGGTACACAGAGCTTGATTTGGCCTGGGAGCAGAGAGGGTTAAAAGATTTTGGAAAAGGCCTTGCGTGCACCTGTTCCGTGAATGGAAAACACTCCTGCCTCTATTGCTGTCAGCCCACAGCATGTGGCTCACTTTTAAGAGAAAGACAAACCATCTGCTCCCACTACTAAGTATCCCTGTTTTCACAACCTGCTTTTCCAGCAGCTGCAAACCGGTGAATTTGGGAGCAAAGGGCTATGAAAGGGTTGGCTGTGTCAGGCTAGTCACAGCACTGCTGGGAGCAGACAGGGGAAAAGGCACGTACCTGCTTGCTGTGGTAAAATCCATTCTTGTTGCAGTTGGGCAAGTAGAATTTGTAAATCTCCCCTCCACTTCTCTGCTGAGCCTTTGCCAGTTTATATAGGGCTCTGTAGAGCTCCTTCTGACAAGGTCCCTGCAGAAATACCATGCAAAATTTTTCAATACTAAAATCACAAAGAATCCAGCTAAACAAAAAGTTATCAGTATAAAGCTAGCAAAAAGCTGAAAATACTTGTTAGTCATATAAACTGTACTAGGCTGCTTTGCCTATAGTTTTTACTTGTTTCAGGAGCAGCACAGCCAGAAAACCCTGGTGTTGCATTTAGGTCTTTGTTTTTATTCTTTGAGGTATTTTCTGTCTTCAGAAACTTGAGGATTTAAGTCCTTAAATTGCCACACAAGGAAATTTAACCTGTACTAAGTAAACACATTACTGCTCAGAGGGTACAATCTCTCCTATTATGGGGAGGTGCACGTTGGGAGGCTGGTGTACGTGAGACTAGCCACGTTTTCTGAGTTGCCATGGCCCTGTGTTCTGTTGATGTATGGAGAATAGGTGTAAGACATATATAGATGGTGCAAGAACAAACATCTGAATGTTTGTTATCTTTTGTACAGGACAAAGCTGCTGCCAAAGCAGAATAGAGAGCACCCCTATGGCTCTGAGACCCAACCCAAAGTGCCTGGAACTGGGGATGAAGAACTGTTTTGCAATATTCACTATTTTCGCAATTTGCTCATTCACTTTTTCAAAGTCCCAATTGCCATGTATTTAGTACCGAATGTGTTTAAATGAGTGAAAGGGGAGGAGAAGTAACTGAACAAATATTTTTACTTTAGAGTAAAAATGATCATACCCTCTGCTTTTGCAAGACCTCCCCGTGTCAGCCCCTCACATAAGTGGTCCTGTTCAAGTCAATGGGCTTATTTGTGGCTCTGGGTGTGAAAAGCAGAAGCCTAAAAATCAGAACTGGTATCAACAGCATTTATGTATAATAGTTCAAACTAAATCAGTGATTAAGTCCTGTTCTGGATGTGGAATGAGGCTTCCTAGGGTGGGGTGGTGCTTAGTAGGTTTTTGCCTTTTTTCTTTTTTTCATTTTGCCGGTGACCATTACAAAACCGGGCTTCTGTGGTGCCCAATTCTAATTCAGCTCTGCGCTGCGGATGTGCTGGCTGCCTGGGACTGGTCTAACGGTGGCTCTATGGTGCCCTCAAGTGGAACACGGACCTGCTCGCAAAGACCTCCCACCCCCATTACTCACTTCGCAGTGACTTTGCAGTGTCGACGGCAAAAGCTTAGTTTAATTGCTAAGTTTTCTGTCTTTTTACATGCATCTACTTAACAGCGTTTCCTTGTTATCTGAAAGAAACACGTTTTGGTTTTTAGTATTTGTGTTTCATCAATAACTGTATGTAAGAAGTCCTTTTTATTTCAATGAGCATTGGACCAGTGACAAATGCCTTTTATTTTTTAGCTAAAACACAAAAGGAGTCCAAGATTTTAATACGGGCCCCTGGAAATTAAGGGCCCATGTTATAATCTGATAGTAAGTGCAGAAAAACATTCAGTCTTTGCATGGAGTCTATGTAGGATGTATCTGATGCACACTTGTTTTTATCACTTCTGCTGTTTTGCCTGTTCCTCAAGCATCTCATGAAAGCATTCCAAAAGTCTGTTTGCTGGCTGCCTGAAATACTGACATCCCAGCATTGCTGCTAGGATCTCGTGCACATTTTCATTTTGTATTCTGAATCAATAGCATCTACTGAAATGCTCTCTCAAAGGTTTGCAAAGAAAACCCACCTGCTCTTTCCATTTCTGGAGTTCAGATATTCTCTTTGCTTTCATGTTTTCATAGGCAGTGATGGCATTCCAGGGGATGGATTTGTCCTGGCCTATGGGAAACATCAACTGATAGTTCAACAGCTGATCCTGTGTCATTTCAGTGCTTTCCAAAGGCATATCCTCAGGTTCGATAGAGTCTGAAAAGGAATGATATTAGAGGTAACCATCTTCAGTGAATTTTTACATTTATTTCTCCAAGTAAAAAAGGTAAAGAAAAAGAAGAATCAACAACAACAACAAAAAAGTAATATCTACGATAGATCCATTACAGTAGCTCTCGCAGGAGTAATAAATTATGTGTGCAGCACAGCAAGTTAAACTTTTGTCATAAATTCATATGAGGATGCATAACAACTCTTAACAAGTTGGTTATTTTATGATCCTTTGAAATCACTCTAATCCCAAGATGAAACTGCAGCCAGTCTGTTAGAAATTAAAAAGCTTTCTTGACCACAGTGGGTTGTAGAGATTGCTAAATGAGGAAAGACTGGAGTTAAAATTGTAATGAATTTAGATTTCTGTCAGCATGATTTGCTTCAGTTTTTATTCAGGAGAGGAACTGGTCAAGACTTGATCCCATGGCATCCTGTACTTTGTTCCGTGGCTTGCCTCACATATAAGAAGGGGTATCAATTCACAGGAGTCATCAGTAGCTCATGCTGGCCTGCAGTGGATCAAATAGCCAGGGAATGGCAGAAACTGTTTGGATCTGCCTGATCATGGCCTGCATGCCAGTGCCTACCTCAGCATGTGTGAACTCTCCCGCTGGAAGCAACAGAACCTCTTTGCAATTGCAGGGTCTCATCATGGGATAAAAGTTTTGACATGTGTCTAAATAACTTGTTGGATCAAGGCTGTTAGCAATCATCCAATGGACTAAATAATACCTGTTTTTCCCTTTGACAATGTTTAAGAAAAAAGGGAGGTGGAAAATTGAGAAAGAAAGTATAAAACCAAGGAAAGAATAAAATCAACAACGATTATTTTTATAATGCTACTGAGTTACCTTAATCACCACTGAATGAACATAGTAGTAATGATGGGGAAAAAAAAATAGTTTGTAAAATAATGAAATAACACCGAAGACGTTCCTGGTCATCACATGGCATAAGAAGATGCTTGATACATTTTTTTTTGCTCAAAGATAGTTTGGCTAGCACTGCACTGCTTCAGATACGCTTTATCCCTGAAATGAAGCCAGACACAAAGCCTGTTTAGGCCTTCTCAATCTCTATCATGACTTTTGGAGACGGACATAAACAAAGTCTAGAAAACATTCGTCCTCCTCTGGTTACTGCTTACTATTAAAGGAAAACTGACTATAGCTTCTCAGAAACCTTATTCTGATTATTCTGCACTGTCCCATTACTAAGCTTTAGGGTTTTCCTGCTTGCTGCCTGTGGTGCAACTGCCTGCTGCAAACAACTTGTGGCTACGTGCCAGGATGCGTCTCACCTTGCACAGGTCAGAGCACGTTTTCCTGGAAAACGCAGTCTGGCTTCCCTATTTTTCAAACGCCTGCCTAACTTTGCTCATTTTTCTAAGCTCCTGACGCCCAGTGTCCGCAGCGCCTTCACGGGCCCAGGCGCATCCCGCCCGCCGGGCCCTCATTCCCCTCGACGAGGTCTCTGCCGCAACG
>NW_010528032.1:0-3992 GCF_000687285.1 Phaethon lepturus
CGCAGCGTACCCCACGCGTGGGTACACCTGGCCAGGGAGGGTGCGAGGAGGTGGGATTTCAGAGTTTTCTTCTTTATTATTTTCTCGTTCCTTTTAGAGCAATTACTCCAAAAACAGTCAGGAAGGTCGGAAGAAGATGGCTCGTTGCGTGTTCAAAAAGCAACCTTTCTTTGGTGGATTTAGAAGTTAAGTGTGGGGATGCCCGCCCCTTTTTCTGTCTCCAGGAAAAAGGGTGGTGGTTTTCTTCCCAGATGGAGGTTCGCTTTTGCTTTCCTCCTCCCACAAAAACAAACGTTTTATACAACTACTCTTCTACAAAACGTTACTTTTCAAAGAAAGGTGCATTCAACGACAATATTTGTTGCCTTTTTCTCCGTTAAACATGCCACCTGCTCATATAAACATATTACCACCAGGAAAAGGGCAGAAACTCTGTAACAGGAGGCCGTTGCAGTGCTGGGAACAGGCTGCAGAGAGCTGAGCAGCACCCAGCTCACTGAAACATCCTGCACCTTTCACACATCAGATACTGCCCCCACGTCCCTAGCAGGAATAAAAAGAAACAGCATAAGTCAAGAATTTCCATTTGAGTCTCCATTTTCCTTCACAATAGGAAAAAAAGTTGCTAGATGGCCTTGTATAGAGCTGGAAACAAGGGTTTGCCTGGCATCCTCGTAGACCATTTTTGCAAGTCTCAGAGCAGGAGCTGTAAATCACAAGTAAGTACTTAACAAATGGATGTTAAGTTTAATAGTTTCATTTCATTTCAGAGATGAGTGAGTTCCAGGTCCCTCAGGTGCCATGTACTAATTTACCTATCTATCTGCCTTGCTGTAGATGCTACAGCAGCAGCTGAGATTTCTTCTTGGTGTCCATTTTAAATACCAGGATCAAATATTTAGGAGTTGTTTTAGGTCGTGTTGGTTACTCCATTGCAGACTTCCCCTCAGACTTCCTTTCCTCAGAAGGGGAAAAGGTGTAGTGGTTTGTTTTGGTTTGTTTTTAAAGTCAGTCGTATTCAACTTAGCTAAGAAAGCAGTTTAAAATTTCAAGGAGTTACAAAAGGCTTATAGTGCTGACCTTAAAGTTGACCTGCAAAGGACATAAAGTTTTCTTCTTTGTCTTGCTGCTACTTTAATGTATAAAGAATATGTATTTTAAATAAGGCTCATTTTAGGTGACATTTAAAACCTAGAAAAATCTCAACTTTCTTGAAGACAGGAAAACCAGAAGTTGGTCTTTCTTGATAGATGATCTGTAATAAACTGGAGCCCAAATCTGGGCTGCTGTGAATCATTAATGAAAAAATTTTGTGTGAACACCAACTAAATAAGGGTTTTGTTTTGGATCTGTTTAAAAAAAAACCTGCCCAACACCAGACAAATAACTGGAAGAAAGATTTCTTTGTTGAAGACAGTGATTGGATTTTACTTTTGATGGGTCCAACCTCCTGCACTGTGGAAATTACCCAGTAGCCCTGGCATCATGGTATCTGGGGGTAATTAAAGTCAGAGATAAAGGGCACAGGAAACTGTTGCACTTGCAGCAGGCAGTGGGGAACGATGGTGCATAGAGACCAATATCCCAAACACCCATCAGCTCGGGAGAAGAGCAGCACCCATACACAAAACTGGTTTGTGTGCTTTCACAGAGAGCCAGGCTGTCCTGTGATGGCATCAATGGCACGACCTGAGTCCCTTTTGCCACCAGGGCAATGCATTTCCTGCCCCGTCCTCCCCCTTGCACTAACAGGATCAGAGACCGGTTGCTGAGATGACCTATCCATAGCATCAAAGGCAGCATCAAGCCACATGGGGTGGATAAGCCTGCCCATAAGGCTGCTGGAGGGGAGCAGCAACTTCTCTTTCAGCTGGTAGCTGCAGCACTTGGTATCTTGAGGCCCCAGGTCCCATACAAGGATGTAATATGGCTGCTTCATCCAAGTGTTGCTTGTTTATCTCCCTATCTGACCCTTTCAAACTGCATGTGCAATTTAGGATTGGCAGCATTTTATACCAACAGGGAGAAATAGCAGCATGTGGGTAGCCACAAAGGAGAAAGCAGCAATATTTTGTATGAGGCTAAAAGAGATAAAGACAACACTGACTGACAAAGGGATTTGGACTGAGAGATTTCAAAATAGAACATTTTTCAGAGGAAGGTACCCACCATAAGAAGAGATGCTGAGACCAGGTGACTGATCAGAGCCATACGCCAACCTTGCTGCAATGGATGACTATTCACAGGCATAAACTGCAGAGTTTCATACATGAAAGTGGTATGAAAGTATGAAGTTCGTTCTTCACTATAGCACAGATCTGGTATAAAAGTTCATTTTCAGAGTGAAGTATTCTTGCCTGGTACCCCCTTTCCTTCCTGACTAGGTCTACCACAATTAGCAGATTGGGTGGTAGACTCAAAGCTAAAACAGAATGAGGAGAGAGACCACACCATGGAGGCAGGCAACTAGGGAAGAGAGTCTTACCAGAATGCATCTTTGGGACTTTGACCGTAACACCTCTGCTAAAAAGACATTAATCATGATCTAAAGCAATGGCAAATCTAGTAGCAGCCAGGAATGCAGTATTACTCCAACCCAGAATATGCCATCTTAAACTCAGTTAATATGTTGTAGGGGAATTTGGAGGAAACTGAAGTTGGGCAATTCCAAAAGTCTGACCCCATGTGCTGAGAAAGCTGCCTTCCACCTGTTTTCCAGCCCTGCAAGTATTCCTCCAGCAAAACCAGGGAAGGCAAAGCTGTGACATTTCTGAAATGTCTGATATATACATTTCTGTAAGAAAGTTAAAAAAACAGTTAAAAAAAAACAACAAAAAACTTATCTGGGTAGCAAAAGCATGGTCCTACCCTTTCTCTTAATGAAAGAAAGAGGGATCCCCTTCCATACTATTGTACGCTCACAGTGCCCAAGTAGGACTGCAAAAATAGAGCCAATACCCCATTTCACCCATTTCACTTAAGATTTCTTTTGTAATCCTGGGGAAGTCACAGTCTAGCATTTCCTCAGTTTCTCCTACTATAAAAGGAGCAGGGGGAATAGTTTTCCTAATTTTCATCCTTTCTGTGTATAGCGTGAAGGAAGCTGCAGCAAATTTGGGGCCTGGCTCATAGGAAGTGAGAAAGGAAGAAATCCAGACTGGGAGCCCCTGCCAAGCTGTAAGCAGGCCAGTTTTTGCATTCTGCCATTTCCATTACTGATGGAGACAGGAGGGACATGCAGAGACATAGGAGTGAAAAGGAAAAGCCGAGCCGTATCTGAGCACCTAGACATGTCCTCCAGGATAACCTAGCCATCCCACTACAGCTGGGAAACTTGGCTTGGCTGAAATGCTCCAAATGTTTTCTGCATGTTTACTCCTCCTGGATTTCTCCCTCCCACCCCAGTTTACAGTATCCTTCTCTCCCAGCTGCCAGAGCTGTCTGACCTAACATTTAATGACAACTGCAGAAGCTCCTAAAGTGAATTTACTGCCTTATAAATGACACCCAGGTTTATTGCATGATGAATATCAGTACCAAGACATGCATCTTTATTCCTCTGGGGCAGCACTGTTTAGTCAAAATGAAGTCACTAGACATGGATAGGCTGAGGGTGTTCTTTGGTAAAGAGAAGGTAAAGCGAACAGTGAGAAACAAAGACAGCATCAAAACATCTTCCTTCTCTACTTCTAAGGCCATAGGACAAAATAATTTTCCTTTCCCTGTGTCTCAAATACACTTCACACTTCCTCTCCCAGCTTCCAGCTAGGAAGCAGTCACAAACTAAATATATGTAGGGACCCCTATTCTTTCTCACCCTGTATCATAAGAGAAAATGTTTACAGGTAATCTAGAATGAGTCAGAAATTATAGAAGAAAGCATTGTCTGAACACAGGTTCCCTTATCTCCTCCAAAAAATAGACAACTAAGAAAAACTTGTACATACGTGTACATACTTGTACTGCTGTTTACAAACAGAGAAGGACTGGTG
>NW_010528033.1:0-12971 GCF_000687285.1 Phaethon lepturus
TATCACTATTGCCCTGAAAATTTTCGTCTTATTAATGACAATATTACTCTTATAATTAATGGAAAGGCCACATCATGCAAAGATGCTGGAGAATTACAGTATGCAAATTAATTACGCACCTGCATGAAATAATTTAGGAAAGGACTTTTTAATATTTAGAGATCTGCTAAATATTATGATAAGCTTTACAGCACACCATTTCAGAACGAAGCTTGTACTAACTCAGGAGTAAGTTACTGAACTGTAAAAGGGTAGACATTATAGTCAAACATTTCAGTAAATTAAAGTATAACATTCTACCATCCTCTTTGCATAACAGGACCCACTAACAGAACAATTTTAATAAAACATTTATTATCTGTTTGCTTTTAATCTTCAAAGTGGTTTTGAGATATCGCTTCTGTGTAAATATTGAAAATGATCATTTGGTAACCCAAATACTAAAATAAGGCATTAGGCTGATTTATTTAATCACCAAGGCCAAAAAAAAAAAAAAAAGAAAGAAAATCACAAAATGCAGTCAGCTATATTAAAGACTATTAACAACCTGCCACATTAACAGATTCGATAACCATTAAGAGATTTGCGGTAAAATTAAATGGTCTCACACACAACTGTGTGTTCTCATTTATGAGCTTTAGGAGAAAAACCCTGAAGAACCCATGTCTAAAAAAAAAAAATAAAATAAATCAAGAACACTTTCAAGAGTCAAACCATCCATTATAGCTATAGAAGACCTACTCATGAGTGTCACCGCTCAAACTGTCAATCAACAATAACTTTCATTAACATCTTGTATCACCACTGAGCACTAAGATAAAACTAGATGTAATTGTTTTATTCTACTTGTGTTTTAGGACTGACTGAAGCCCATCAGCAATGCATTGCTTGTAGGTACAAACTGTATTTAGAGAATAATTAAGCAGACATTGTTTAATTGTTCAGGCAGTTGCTGCGATTCTGTGCCACTGCCATCGGCGAAGCTGCATGTCACCCAGCCCGCCTGCTGCTGGAACAGCCGCAGCCGTACCCCTCGGGACGACGCTGGCACTAGCACCCACCTTGGCTCCCACCTGCCAACACTGACCTTTACTCAGCCGGTAAGAACTCGCTCACCTGAGATGTAAATTTTTCCCTAACAAACGCAGGTGAGAGTTTCGCGGCAGGCACGTCCCGGCACAGCCGGCGCAGCGCGGCGTCGGTACTGGCGCTGCCCACATACGCAATATAGGCGCGTGAAGAATTACACCATTCTGAGAACCACCCAAATGCCAGCCTGCGGCATGCAAATGGGTCGACGATGCCTAAAGGTATCTGGACCGCAACAAAAAGTAGCGGCTATGGCTACTTCCTTTCAGAAAGAGGAGAGGGGGAGAGAACAGGTCTTGCCACCTCCCTTCTGTGCAGTGGTTTAGCGACAAGAACACTCACCGGGACAGGGGAGACCTGGATTTTAGCCTTTTCTGTAGCTCAAGGCACTTCAAATCCACAACTTCCAAACTCCAAAAAGACCACTTCAACTGTTAAACTATGTAGACTTTCAGAAAAGGAAGGGCATGAAGAACAATTCCGGTTTCTTGCTCCTGCCTTCATGTTGTTTTAAATAGTAGCGTCTCCTTTGATAAAACGCACTAAGGAACGCTCTGAGCAAAGCCAGACCGAGGACTGGCTTCCTTCCTGCGTTACAGAGGGGCTCTGTGAATGCCTGTAAGCCTCTGCATTAGCTTCCAAGCAAGTGCTCTAACTACTACATTATTGCCAAACGCCTCTTCCTTTAACTTCTGCCATAAAAATTGACCTCAGCTCAGTTAAGTGAATTCCTTCAAGAAAGCGGTGCTCTATGCTAAGGGGAAAGAGATGCTTTATGTACAGCCCTGAGTAACTGTCAAAATTCCTGAGGAATGCACCACGGCTGCAATGGCGTTCCCTACGCCCTGGTCCCGTTCAACATGCTTAACGAACCTTTGCACAGGTAACAAATGTACCTGCTCCGTGCTTGAATCCTGACTTCTTGAATCTTACACCCTGACTTGATCTATGGAAGTCCTGAACTTCTGCGGACTGCATCCATACACAGCAGGGCCCTCAGCTTAGATAGTCCAAACCTCGCTGCTGGAGCAAATGCCCTTTTTGGGCACCTCGAGTCTTAAACTGCAACACGTAACCAGGACTGCAGCAGAGGCATATAATGAAAATAAAGAAAATTTGAGACAAGGAGCTAAGTGCAAAACAGTGGGTAAGATAAAAAAGATGGCTGGAGATACAGATACAAATGAAATAATGGAGCATTTCATGAGTTACCAGAACTGAACAGGGAAAAAGATGGAATGGTAGAAAGAAAGGCTTCAGTTACAATTACATTTTTAGTATCATTCAGTTGATTTTAACAAGGATATTTTGAGTACTGTGAAGCTTCTTCTAAGTGGTTGCCAAAGCAGTAGTCACTGAAGCGAGGCAGTCCCTGGGGAAAGGTGCTGTTCCGGAGCAGGCTCACGAGGGGCTCATGCCTCTCCGTAAGTGAGGAGGGGGCAGGGGGAAAGTTGGCAAGAGAAGAGATGGATGTTGAGGACAACAGTGTTTCTGCACCAACTCCACCGTGCTGCCACAAGACTGTCAGATCTCACCCCTGCTCAACTCCCTCTGCAACCAGTGGAGAAAGACCAACCACAGGTATGACTGAGGTCACCTAAGACCTAGTTTGCTCTCTGGAAATTACTATCTTTATCAGCTGAACAGGAGAAACTGAATAGGGTATCTACACGCTTAACTTACCCATTTTTCTTATGTACCTAAATTTGGATGATGTGACATGTTTAAAAAAAAATAAACTGCTTATGAAATACTTCTCAGTTCTTCAACATTTCCCTGTACTTAAATTTAAAAATAAGAAAACTTTTTAACATCGCAAATTTTCTAAAACCCCTTGCAGCTTCTGCCCATATACTGTTCATTGATCTCATGGCTAGCATATTAAGAGAACTCATGAGAAGCTCATTAAAACCTAGCAAGAAAAGTCTTCTGGTGCATTTCATCAGAGGAGATAATAGCCTACAATCGAGAGCATGAATATAAGAAACAGAACAGAGCCATTCAGACAAAGAACACTTGGAATGTATTGTTCCCATAAGCAGATGTTAAATTATTTCACTGTAAAGTGGAATCTATAAAACCCAAAGAAATGCTATTTTTATGGGAACAAACAAGATTAGTTTATTATTTCAGCAGAGTGACACAAAATTCTTGTACATGTGTCTCACCATGTAGGCAGATGTGGCGTTGACCAAAAACGCTACGCGTATATAGAAGTATTCACGGAGCAAGATAGGTGTCTCCTGACTAGTATACTAGCTCAAGCATAAATGCAGTATTTCAAAAACCTACCTTGGATAAGTCAGCTGGCTCAAGATTAAACTGTGATCTAACTGGAGCTATAAAACCTTGTGTAGAGAGGACAAGGAGCAGAGTCAATTCTGAAGTTACACCTTGAGATAAGATGAATATGAAGAAAGCTCAGAAAAAGCCCCAGCCCTTCCTAGGAATTGTTAATATCGCATACATCCAACATAAAGCAAACAAAAACAAAAAGCTGACTTCATGCTTGGGTAAACACTCAGGGTTGTCACATTCTGAGGGATATCGATCTTGGCCACGTGTTCATGGTTACTTTTCTTACCAAAAATACATCTTTAAAGTGCATAAATATTCACTTCAGAACAGTTAAAACCCACTAGGACTACAATTACCTGTCATAAAGCCCCTACTGATATTGTTTGTAATGCATTCGCCCAGTTAGGTGTAACAACATAAAACTATGTGTAAAAGCAACGTATTAAATGTCAATGTACTTACATCAGTGTCGGGTCCCTTGTCAGCCCCAGGACAAGAGAAGGTGACAAACTCATGGCATCTCTTATGAACCACAAAACAGCAAACTGGTAAGGAAAGGGAAACAAACAGTTAAGAATGGCATAGGGTGTTTGGGGTTTTTTCCCTGTTGAAACAAATATAATTACAGAGGAAATAAAACTTCTAGTCAAATATTTCACCTGTAACTCAATGAAAGAAAGCAAAGCCTAACTTTAAAAACACATAAACGCAGACATCAAGTAAGTGATATAATTAAAGAGGAAATAAGCATGTACATTTAAAAATCAAAAGACTCTACACAATGATAAATTTTTAATGTTTAAGATAGCCCACAGTGTTAAAATATAGTGTGGGATGAACAATTCCATGAAGCCACATTTCTGGAATCTAAATCCGTATCTGCAATAGGAACTGTCAATGTGCACTAAGGCAAGAGGAGGCAGCACAAATGAGGAACATTAAGCTGGAGCAAATGCTATCCTTGGGTATGGGATTTGCTCACCAGCATGCCTTGGTGAAGATGTCTATGAAGATGCAATATCTTTACTAGTTAATTACTTCTATGAGAAGCCGAAGCTCTGAGTGAGGACTGTTGTAGGGAACAAAGTGTTCTCATATCACAGAATGGCAGGAGATAATGGGAAAAGAAAATTAGCTCCTGATTACAATATGACTCCCATTTAAAATTTATGAATGATCTGAAAGAACTTTTTCTTTGAGACAAGGAAAGCTTATTTTAATTTAATTATGTCACGTGACAGAGGCTATAGGTTGTCACACAAGGATAGGTCTTACATACTCCCCCATACCACATAAAAAGAACAATTTGCTTACTTTGAGAAACAGATATTTTATCTTTTCACCCTCATTAGAGGTTCTTTCTTAATGTTAAGCTTAGTTCAGATACTTCACAATTGGTACACATTTCAAAAAAACAGAACAATCTAGATTTAAGATTGTGAAAACCTTGAAATTAACACCATACCATCAAAGTATTTCACAATTTGTTTGCAGATAACACATTCCTTGAACACTTTAAATTTTGCATTTCCAATACATAAAAATACCGTATTTTTAAGGAGACTTCTATAGAATAAAATAGATTTCAACTGATTGGACAATGGAAATACTGAATTTCCTCAGCTTCACTAGAAACCAAGTTAAATTCTCTCAGTTTTTCAAAACAGCTCATTTCATGAGCCATCTTCAACAGTTCTCTTTCCCATTTAAAACGTGTGTTTTAAAGAGAGCTAAGAAAGGTGTTATCAAGTGCGCCTTCATGCCACTGCAGCGTACAACGATGATTCCACCATAACGCCATGCTGGCCTCATTTACACCCCTAAGTCAGCCGCCGGGCTTTAAAGAAGTCTAATCACCCTTCTATCTTTCTCCAGCTATTTTTCATCATCAACTCATGCAGCAATTGTTTCCAACTGTTCTATTTCTGACATGGCATATGTTTATTCTTTGGACAAATGGAATAAAACGGGCTTTGCTCCACTGATTCCAGATAAGCTCTGCCGACTTCAGATGAGCCACAGTTCTGGCTCAACGCATGCTGCCCACTTGGTTGCCTAGTTTGTTAATCAACCTAAATCCCAATGAATCCTACAATTATAATTTCGATAGTTTGTTTCTACCAACTGAAAGATCACTAAGTGGCAATTACTATTAATATTACTTGCAGCTGAAAAACGTTTCACTTCCAAAGCATATTTTTGGTTCCAAACCTTCCACTCTTAAGGACAATAGTCTGATTTATGTTTGCAGGAGCAAAACGCATGAAAAAAGAAGTTCTGTTACGTCCTTCAGGAAACAAAAAAGTTAACTAATTACTTTTGTATGTAGTGATCACAGAGTTGCAAAATATAACATCGTAATCTACGCAAAAGATCAGAGAAATCTCTCTGGAAAGGCTGTAAAACTGAGCTGCTTTTTACCGATGCCTTCAAATCCGGACCCTGGCTAGTCCAACTCTGCATTTATTCAGGAAGAGCATACGTTACAAAAATTCTGCACTGGGGTATCTATTTTGGGCAATATTTCTGACATACTATAGTCACATTCTGTCTCCGAGTTGACAGCCTCTCACAGCGTGTTAAGGAATTCATTCAACCAGAGACAATATTGACCTTGTTTCTGGTAAGATCTATCGCAAGTGTCAAGACAGAGACGGAGGTCGAAGAGTGCCGCTCTGCTACAGCCTCGTTCTGCGGTTACCAACTTTAGCCATCAACTTTTGTGAAAACGATGCTAATCCCACTACAATGGAAACCCCGATTCCTAAACCAGACAGCATTTGTCCTTTTGGCCTCTAAGCCACACCTCAAAAAAAAAGTCACTTTTAAAGGCTTCCATAATCAGTATTGACTAGTGAACTTCTTAAACCTTTCTGTTCAGTCTACTGATAGACTGACTGCTGTGTGCACCCCAACGCCAGCAGTCTCAATCCTTTCCTCGTTGTTTCCCAGCTGTGTTTGTACTGGGTTACCCATCTCTACAGAACTTTGTTTCCTTCGTAAGCAATTCAAAAGCACCAGACCCATCCCACCTTTTGAGAATACTCAAATGAGAACCAAATAGTTTGACGGAAAAATAAACAGTGGAATAGGCAACTCTCGTGGAGTCATAAATCTAACGGAAAAAGGATAAGGGTGAACTAAAACCCCTTGTTAGCAGCCGTCATTTCCATACCTAAAATTTAACATCCAAACCTTCATTTTCATATCCAGCCATTAGAGTGTGTTTTAGCACTAGTTTTTAAAGTTCTCTTAATTTCACAAAGCAATACAGAGCTAGAGAATTAATGTAAAAATTTACTTAGTTCAGGTAAGTGCAAACAAAATGTTATCTCCTTAAAATAGCATGCCCTTTTTTAGAAATAAAGATGAAAAATAACCCCTCGCTTTTTACTTGTTTGGAAAAGACGTTAATTTTTTACTTGCTTACTGCAGCTGTTACCAAGTCCCATTATGTTCGCCACCTTCTCGGAATGAACCCGGCCTTACAGCACTGTGCAGGGGCCCTCGTTGCTTTAGGTTTTAAGAAGAGCAGAAGCAGAAGCGAGCTGGCACACCCTGTGCACAGTAGCTTGAGAGCAAGCGGTTTTCTCAAGGCTGACAGTTGAAATGAAAATTATTGCTGTATTTTCACGTTTTGACAGTGTGACTTTGATCTGTGGTATACATAATATGGTTGCGGGCTTCCATCCTTTCCAGCTGTGGACTCGCTGGAGACAAACGCTCTCCCAGCAGCCCGGGGAGGGCGAAGACAGAACAGGCCCTTGCGTCGCAAAAACCGACTGAGGCTGGCTCTCCACCGGCGCGCTGCGGCTCCCGCGGCTCCCTCGCCCGCCATCCTCCCAGCAACGCTACAGAGAGCGGGAAGCGCTAAACGGGCATCGCGAAAACAAGGAAGAATGCGGTGAGGAGGGCTCAATGCGTTCTCAAAGCAAACAAGCAAAAGATGCATTACGTGATCTGTGGGATTTATGATACATAATGGAGGGCAATTTGTTCTACCCAAGACTTTTCTGTTGGTGCACACTACTGAGGAAAAACACTGTTATTCATAATATATATATAGTCATCAGTCACTTAGAGTTACAAGGCAGGGCTGTAAATTTAAAACTGTTTTCTAAATTACGTGGTGTGCGAAGGTTATAATGATATATTGTCATGTGAAAGTTATCTGCTAAAAAATACTGTTACCCGGAGCTTTCATGTATGACACAGACTGATGAGACAGAAATGAAATATTACAGTAATAAACAACAGCAGCTATCTTCTCTATTAGATGATCTTTAACAGAGAAAAGCCACTGTTGAGCCCCAGTCACCCACACATCATTCAGCCATATGTCTGAAGAGCTCCACAGCCACAAGCATTCCAAAGAAGTAGGGGAAAAAATACCAAGACAAGTGCCACACTTTACAATTTGGAAGTATTCAAAAAGTCCAACAGATTATTTAAAAAATACTTTCATACTCCCACTTTTGGAAGAAAAAGAACAGGTTATACGAGCCTTTCCATTAGAATCGAGTATCTCTACTACACCACAGTATTTAGTCAGTAAAACAAATTAAGCTGCAAACCTCTGTCTAACTGAACTGCCAGTTATTGCCTATAGAGAAGTCAGTGAGCTTTTTTCAAGTCATCTTTGACTCATTTCTCCCAACTCAAATGATAAATTTATAAAATCTTAACCACCATAAAAATCGTGTATTATCTTTGGATCTAAACAAACTTTAAAGCTATGGCTCTGTGTTATAATTACTTGCCCAACAACAACAGGTATATATATATGCGCTTGCCTAAATAATTTGTTTTTAGGTTTCAAGTATTGACTCTTCCAAAGGAAGTGGCAGAAGAGGTCTGATTGGCAGCAGCGAGGAAATTACTCTGTGTACACTCAGTATTTGTTGTTGGGTTTCTGCTTTTGGGTTTTGTTGGTGGGTTTTGAACAAGAATTGATGGTGAATTGGACTAAGGACTTTTAACAGAACTATAATAAGCACAAAATTACTCTCAGAGTATACATGAGAACTTCAAGGGCCTCTACAGTAGCTCGGAGCACTGCATAATTTTTATGTTGCTGTTTCACATGCTTTGCATTTTCAGTGAGGCCACAGAACTTCCCCAAGGGGCCCGTATTACTGGCTGACTTGTGTTTTCTGCACGACACCAAGCAATGAATGAATTTGTCACATGGCATGCATTAGTTCATTCTAGGATTAAATATAGCAATTACATTAAACAGGAATAGCGTACTACTTCAAAACAGACAAACCTTTTAAATACTAGCTACATTTATTATTTAAATAAGCAGTACTGTTTAAGTAAATTTACTGGGAATAGATTAAACTCAAGAACAGGGAATATTTTCAGAGCAAGAAGAGTAAAAATTAAGAAACAGGATTTAGCAAAACTCGTCTTTCTCCTTTCTGAATATATTATAACTTGTAAAAAAAAAATTCCCTTTTATATTAAATATAAACAAGGGTATAGATTATAAAACAAACACAAGTCAGAAGCAGCACTACCTTTGAATGCTATTAGCATACTGAATCCACAGGGATTTTTTAAAAACTACATTACCCTAAGTTTTTCAACATATATAATTTATAACACATCAGCTACTTTTTCTGCCAACGTTTCACCCCATCTAGAAGAGAGTGCTATCTCAAGAGATACCCAGGCTAACGCTTACAACTGCTATCTGCAATCTTTCCACTTGGCATTTACAACAGCTTTCTCACTGCAACAGCCTACAGCCCAGCAAGATACAGTCTGTTCCTGGGTAACATAGTTAATAAGAAAAACAACCGTTTCTCCCCATCACCTTAACCTGTTAGTAAGCTTCTTAAAGCTCTTTTGTAACACCACGAGGTCACACAACACCTTTACAGCACTAATCTCTGTAGTGCTACACCTTGCTTACTTCATGGATTATCTTTTATTTTCATTGCAGTTTCTGCAAACCTCCAACTACCTCCTCAAAGCAGCATCCAAAACCTACCTTGAAGTCAAAGGATACAGACTGTGTGAAATGAACACGGATAAATTAGGGGCCGATCCCTCCTCCTAAGCCCCCAGTCTACCAGCCAAGAATTGCGTACCCTCAGGTTCATACACCTGACCTTGCTGCACAGATTTTTTTCAATTGTGTCAGGTTCAATCAGGCTAAATAAGTAGGGAGAGGCCAGAAATAAGATAGGTACTACGTATTTTTTTATAATTTAAGGGAAAGTAAAGGTTAACTGCAACAATATCTTATTTGTGTGAAAGGATTATACAGATTGTCTGGACAGTCTTAACTACTCAGGTCATTAACTCCCTTACACTAAGTATAAAACAGATGGATGTCACCAGTAAGCTGGCTTTGCAAGACCTACAACAGTGTGCAAATACAGTCTATATGCCTGGCAGAGAATGCATATACATTTTCATTTTCCCAAACAACTTGGGCAGACCTGGCAGCACAGTGAGATAAAATTGTTAATACATACCTGCAGCTATATATGCAACACATTTTTAAAACTGTTTGGATTTAGTAAAATAAAAATATAATATATCCAGATTTGTCTAAATACTATGTTCAGGCACATACTATACCAGATTCGTCATATCTGCCTTCCATTACAGGGAAAAGAAGGTACATGATATTGTTTATTTTCCCCTAAAACTGTAGCGTAAGGTTTGCAAAACTGAGGAGGAGTTTCAAAATATTAAAGTATTTAATGTAATACAAAGTATTCGACACTGTTTCAATCCACTTGTTCATTACATACTTTTTAAAAGACAGAGATCACCGTTTCTATGTAAAGTCCTTGCTAAAATTTCAGAAAGCTATTTATCTCTCTCCCTTGAGGTGTCCCATTTTGTACATGAAGAATAATCCAGAAGTCATCCATCAGAAACGGTGCTGGAATAGCTATTTCAAGAACTTATAACAGCAAAAAAAAGATGACCCACGATCACAGACTTTTTATATCACTTCTGTAGTTTGAATTCGCCATAGTTTAAAAATCTGCTGGTCTTAACAGGTTGTTTGCCAGGAACAAAGCCACTGTGGGTACCCCCCGTACCCTGCGCTCTAGCTGTGTGCAAGCAGACCCGCGAGGAACTGCACAGCTCTTTCAATTAGAGAACTAACACAGGATGAAAGCTCACAGATGTTTCTTGTGAACACTGAACATTAGTTCTTCAGGTATTTCAACTAATTCAGCAATGACCCTAATCGCAGAAATGGGATGTCTTAAATAAAGCAGCTGCCTTCAGTTTGATGTATCACCCAACCCAAAAACGAAGGGGCAAGAAAGCAAGCAGGGCGAAGCAGCATGGGCTGCACCGATTTTCAGACTGTGTGAAACGACAGGATACAAGATGAAACCAATCTCCAGCATGGAGCTTGTATTTTGTTTTGTAATACAGCTGGAATCCTGGATGCCAACAAAAAGCGAAGAGCTTTTGGAAAATCACAATGACCGCCTCTACCAATGCTACCAGACACAGTCTCATTGAATCCCAGTCCCATCATCTAGCATGAAAAAAGAAGGAGGTCCTCAAAGAGTAAAACCTTCACCAAAACTAAGAGCAATCACAACGGCTTTGCTCTTACAAGCCCAGTCACCATCGCACACCACGTTCTTCCACTTCTGTCTCTGGCCACCGAGCCCAGAACCAGCTCGATGTAGACCTGGCGCGGGAAGCTGCCGTGGCCGGAGCTGCTCCTCACCACCACCCAAGCCGAAAACTTTATTGTTCAGTCATGAGATGCCTAATGTGCTGAAGACAAGCGCCTGAAAGACTTCTGCGATTTCTTAATCTTTCATCTCACGTTAAATCACCCACACGGTCAATTTAACACAGCCTGTGCCACGCTTCACAGTAATGTCTGAATCTGTTCACAGCTTGAAGCACGGAAAGCTGGTGAAATACAGAGAATGCACTAGTACAGCTGTAAGGTTTTACCATGAGGCTTTTAGAAATATTTGAGAGTATTTTAGTACTAATGTTATAGCTTGTTTCTCTCAGCACTTCATAATTTAATCATATCAAGCTACTGGTGGCTGTAAACCGACACATTTCCTCGAGTATGATTTGTATGGACACAAACATAGCAAGTGAAATGCCAGATCTGAATGCCAAGAGCTGAATATTAAGTATTTTAGTATATTTTGAATTTAAATCTAGGTTTGCAGTTGTGTTTCAGAAGCCTTATAACACACTAACAAAATTAATGAACCTTACTTGCCAGCAAACACAGTCCACACACTGATTCCATTATTGCCAAAAGATGGTATTTATTTTTTCTTCAGGATGGGAAGAAGTGAGGCCAGGATGACATTGAACAAGCTGTTTGAAATACAAACAGAACCGTCTCCCAAGTACTAACTATGAGAAATGAACTTCCTGCGATACCTGTTTGGACACAATCCTGATAAGAGAATTAATTCCCAGTTACTAATGCAGCAAGGATAACCACACAATTCTACATTTACACACATATGTGAAAGTCATTAGTAAGACAACAGAATCCTTTGATGTTAAATTTCACATAACATGAATCCAGAATAGCATAATGGGGCTGTAGATGTATTAAAGCAAAATACTTATGCCTTGCATATTTACTTCTTTTTAAAAGAAAACAGAGCACTTCATTTTAAAGGACGAAATACCTGTTTCACAAAGAAATTTTATTACAGCATTTCTGTGCCATTTAGTGTTTATGCCTGGTGTAGAATTATATAAATTTAAGTACGAAGAAAATAATGATACTGATCCACAGAAACACAAGCTCAGGCATATTCCTTCTCTTCAGTCCTATCTCATTTGCTCTTTCTAATTTCTTTCAGCATGGGGAAGGTCTAAACCAAACGATAATTATAAAAATCCTTAAATCTTCTCACAAAAACTCACCTTGTATTGCTAATTATAATGATTATCTCTGTAAGACTTAAACTTGCTATATAAATGCACTTAAAACCGCAACCATTAGCTCATTTTTGTTTGCACGTTTAATCAATTCTGTAGCACGTTCTATGGTATATTCTGTGCTAAAATGACTGCATTAAAAATGAAAGATACACGTCTTGTGCCCCAAAGGCACAAAACCCCCTTGAAACACATTATTTAGTCTCTTGCTGACGCCAAACCACATCATTTGGATATAATGGAATTGTCAGGATTCATTGTATTACTGTATTTGCGGTGCAGTATGTAGTATCTTTAGTTAGAAGACAGACAGAAATTCCCATTTGTTGCTGGATTGTAATTACTATCTTAATAGTAATTCCGATCTGGTAATTTATTCTACATGCTCTCTAATTTGGTAGCTTTCTTTTCCTGAACACAAAATAAGTATTAATACATCAACATTACAGTCCCGCTAATTTATAACTTATATGAAAATAACGGTCCAGTCAAGTACCAACGGGGAAGATATTAAAGACACGTGAACACCACCAACTGCAGCAAGCCGGGACGGGCAGCAGCAGCGGGCAGCGCCAGTCGCACGGCCTTCAGCGCGGTTACGTACTGTGCTTAGAAATAATATATATAAAATATAGAAATATTATATATATTATATAGATATAATATAT
>NW_010528034.1:0-622 GCF_000687285.1 Phaethon lepturus
CGGGAGAGCCCCGAGCACGGCAGCGCTCCACCCCGGCCTCCCCTCTCACACCAATCAACAGCGTCTGGACGGCTAAGCAACTGCTTAGGAAGTGAATTACTGCTTCATTACACAAAATTACAAAGAAATTTATTTTCGGCGTGATAGCGGGTCTGGTCTGACGTGAATTCTTAACTGTGTGACATTATTCTCCCTGGGAAAGGGAGCTGCTGCCATGCCGGGGTCTGCGCCTGCACCGGGACACAGCTCAGCACAGTTCTGCTGCAACAGGCTTCTGCAGAATAAAGACAGGGCAGTGGGTTGCAAATGGCCATGCCGGGGTGTCCCCGTGTCCCCGGTGTCCCCAGCCTCGCCAGGAACATGCAGGGGACAGATGTGCCTGATGGCTCCGGACCGAACAGGGCAAACCAGCCTGTAGGTATCGTTGGTGTTTCGGAAACAGCAGCACCAGCTATTGCTGTGGTGGATGTGAAATTTGGGGCAGAAAAGCTCCAGTATTCCCAAGGGAAAAAGGCTGCAGGCAGGCCATGTGCGCTGGCAGCCCAAAGGCCAACCGTGTCCCGGGCTGCCCCCAAAGCCGCGTGGCCAGCGGGGCGAGGGACGGGGGTCTGCCCCTCTGCTC
>NW_010528034.1:879-2342 GCF_000687285.1 Phaethon lepturus
CCCGCAGGGCCGCGTCCAGCTCCGGAGCCCTCGGCACGGGAGAGACACGGCCCTGCTGGAGCGGGGCCGGAGGAGGCCCCAGCAGCGCTGCGAGGGCTGGAACAGCTCTGCCGGGAGGACAGGCCGGGAGAGCTGGGGGGGCTCAGCCCGGGGCAGAGAAGGCTCCGGGGAGACCTTCCTGCAGCTGCCGGGGTGAGAGGGGCTGAGGAGAAAGATGGGGACAGACTGTTTAGCAGGGCCTGTAGTGACAGGACAAGGGGTAACAGTTTTAAACTAAAAGAGGGGAGATTTAGACTAGATAGAAGGAAGAAATTTTTGACAATGAGGGTGGTGAAGCCCTGGCCCAGTTTGCCTGGAGAGGTGGTAGATGTTCCCATCCCTGGGAACATCCCAGCTCAGGTTGGACGGGGCTCTGAGCAACCTGATCCAGTTGAAGATGTCCCTGCTCATGGCAGGGGGGTTGGACTAGGTGGGACCTTTAACGGTCCCTTCCAACCCAAACCATTCTACAATGCTCTGACTCTATAAGCACCGTCAGGGATGGCGCAGGGGCTGTGCTGGGAGGGCTGCATCCTCCCTGTCCCTCATGGAGAGTGAAGCCAAGGGATGAAACCCAGCCTGTCCTGTCTGGGACCTGCAGCCCTGCACTCCTGATGGCCACTTTCAAACCGTGGTGAGAAAACTCTGCTCTGTGTCTCTGATTTCCCCCTCCCAGCCTGACTCTATAAGCACCGTCAGGGATGGCGCAGGGGCTGTGCTGGGAGGGCTGCATCCTCCCTGTCCCTCATGGAGAGTGAAGCCAAGGGATGAAACCCAGCCTGTCCTGTCTGGGACCTGCAGCCCTGCACTCCTGATGGCCACTTTCAAACCGTGGTGAGAAAACTCTGCTCTGTGTCTCTGATTTCCCCCTCCCAGCAAAGTGCTGAGCTTTCCCCTGCGGTTTTTTGGTTAAACCTCCCTTGTCACTATTTCAGCTCATTCCTTTTGCTCTCTGTCCTGGGAACGTGTCCCATGCCAGCAGGACCAGGCGGGTCCAGCCCCACGTAGGTCGACGTGTGTGGGGGGGACCCTGTGAAGCTGGAGGGATGCGTGTGGGGCAGTGGGGCTGGGCTGACCCCGCTCGGACGTGCTCAGCCCCAGCACGGAAACGCTGGGTCTGGGACAGGACAGGAGTTGGGTGGCACCGTCCCAGGCACTGTCCTACCTGCCCAGCTGCTACCACCCGAAAATAAGGAGCTTCCCTTGGTGTGGAGCTAGCTGGGGTTTATTAACCATGACCGTGGCGAACAGGGACGTAGACACGTCCTTTTGTCTGTCCCAGGAGATGCCACCGGACACAGGCAGCAGGGGCAGGGTCCTGGCCGCTGCAGGGGTTTTCCCAGGGGCGGCTGGTGGCTGGCACGGCCAACACCTGCTCCAGCTCGCTTGGGCGCGTCTGTCCCCCGGAATGCCCGGGCGGGGGG